>NW_004524650.1:3300104-3306358 GCF_000260255.1 Octodon degus | reverse complement strand
CTCTCTCTCTCTCTCTCTCTCTCTCTCTCTCTCTCTCTCTCTCTCTCTCTCTAATAAATAAATAAAAATAAAATTTCATTCTTTTTTTTTCTTGTGAGATAGGATCCCTCTAAGTAGTTTAGATTCTCCTTAAAATCATTATGTAGGCCAGCCTGACCTTAAACTCAAAGCAATCCTCCTACTTCAGCCTCCTGAATGTTTGGATCACAGGCATGTACCACCACACCAGGCAAAGTTTCAGTATTCTTTAATTCTTTCCTATAGTTGGTGTTATAGTTCTGTTTTCATTCTTACAGAGTTTTAGTTTACTTTTTTCCTCTGAGATTTTATGATATAAAGATAGCATTCCTAACCCAAAAATATAGAATCTGAAAAACTCCACAGCCCTAAAATTTTGAGCACTGACATCATATCATAAGAGAAATTTGTACCACTGACTGCATGTGACAGGTCACCGTCAAAGCACAGCTGTGTGAAAACTATTACATAAAATTAACTTCAAACCACATGTGTAGCCATCGGTGGATTCTGTGCTTACACTTGGATCTTATGCTGAAGATATTTGTATAGAAACAAATATTCCCAAATCTGAAAAATACCTAAAATGTACCACACTTCTGCTTACAAGCATTTTTGGTGTGAGATAGTCAATCTGCAACACAACTACTTATTGACCCCTGATTTCCGCCCTCTTTTTGTTTTATCTTGCTTTTCCTGTTCTTTTCAGTTATTCCCCAAGCAGCCTTCATGGTGCCAGGCGTGTCTCCTCCATCCTGGCGGGCCTCATTTCTGCGAGCACTCTGAAAGCACTTCTCTTTGTCTTCTTCTGTTTCCTCCCATTTGTAATGTTTTCCTCATATTGTCTTTTTATTTCTCTTTCTTTTCAGCACGTTTTTTTCCAGAGCAGAAAATGGCTTTCCAAAGTAAAACACTTTTAAATATCCACATATAGAAATTCATACATGACTGTCAAATAGTGTTCATGCTTCCAAGCTTCCGCTCAGCAGCAAGGAGAGAGCATCGAAACCTGAAGTCTAACACTGTAAGCTGCATTATTGTTTAAAAAGAGTCATCGCCACTAAGAGTACTGAGTCTGGTATTAGGAGATCAAGAGATTCAAGTTCTAGGGCTTTGTCTGCACTATTTCTCAGCTAGATTTAAAATAAATAACAGTATCTCAGGGATTGTTCACCAAATTCCCCTCTTACTCTCTACTCAAAAGGTTACAGAAGTACAAAAAGCCAAACTGGGAGCCATCTCGATTTGTATGGTGACATTCACCTGCACTTCCAAACTTTTCAAAAGCTTTCTGTTCATTGTCAATAGTTCCCATTTTAGTGGTTGGACCAGGTCATCTGAGGATTGAGGTTTAGAGAGAAAATTACTATGCCAATTGCAAATGGAAAAGGAGTTTCATAATTTAGGTGTCTGGCTCTGCAGAGCTCTAGTTTCATAACCTGCATGTTTACCTGAGCAAGGAGCAGGATAGTTTCAGAAAAGATGCTTCTTACCTATGTAAGATAAATTGAGTAATCGCTTGAAAACCTTTTAATGGAAGATCAAGATAATATGATATTATTTAGCTGTGAAGAGGAAAACACTTGTTAATTTTCACAGGTTCTGGAAATGATAGGATTTTTCTTTCAGATATTGACAATTCTGAACAAAGAGCGCACATTATAAAGTATCCTACATACATGTTTTATTGTATTTCTAGTGACATAATAGTGCCCAGAAGAATGGTATTTTAAAAGAAAGTTCTATGCTTTAACACAATCCATAAATCTGGCTTAGCAACCTAAGAAGCGAATTCTCGTGCCATCTATCTAACATGTCTTAGTCCTTCTGCGTGTCCTCACTAGTCAGGTAACAGTCCCCTGCACTGGAAGATTGTTCAAGGCAATGACATGGAAATTAGCACACCTAGCGTCCTGCTTTGCAGTGAGTCCTTGATTCCCATGATTTGACAGGAAGATGATATCCAAAGCAGCAGAAAGGTGCCGAGGGAGAGCACCAACGCTGGTGCGGTGGGGGGGCAGGTGAGCAGCGGATGGCGTGTCAGGGGCTGACAGGAGGGGGAGTGCCAGGCTACCCTCTGAGTGAACATGGGCCCTATCATAGAAAATAGGCTTTTTTGTCAAGACTCTCTCTATCTAGAGGGAGGGGAAACCTTTCTAGCATGAATGCGCTACTGCTGTGAGGATCTAGGGAAAGGTCTTCTCAGGGTTTGTTTAAAAAGGTCAGCTCAGGAACTACTGACCCCGTGACTCCATCCTGGCAGTTTCCGCCCTCTCACAAAATCATTCTTGTCACTTTCTAGCCTCCTGTGCATTTCTGAAAACAAAACCCTCTACCACCTGCTGTCCATTATCCCGTCAGTGAGCACCGTGCGCTCTCCTCAGCTGATATTTCAATTTATTTGTGGTTAGATGTGCAGTAAGCTGCTGACGGAGGCCGAGGGAGCCGTTTAAAGATTTAAAACAAAACAAAGCCAGTGCTTCAAACATCTCTTCATGCACAGCTTACCAGACACCGAAATGTGGCTAATTCTCATCCACACAAAAGCAAAATGAAGACACGCAGATGGTCAGTGCCTACCCTCTGCAGAAGGAGAAGCAGGGTTGGCTCTGAGTAACGAATAATTATCCAGGCCCTTTGTAAATCAAGTTGTACCACTTCTCCTGTGAGCATCCACAAAGACGGCTGCATATATTTGCTATTAGCTCCGTCTTTGTCTGGGGATTTTGTTAATGCCCTTTCTTCCTATAAGTTTGTGTCGCCTTGTTCTCACATTTGACACCAACTGAAACAGCCTCGCAGAATCTTTGTTTCTATTTTCTTCAAAATGTGTATTCCTCAATGAGGTTTCATCTTAATCTCTTCTTTTCAAAAGGATATGAATTGAACACGCAGAGAATCAGCCTAACAGGACTGATTATCAATTTCCATTTCCTTTCAGCGCCTTTGCCACCCGTGGGCCACCTAGACAGCTTTCCTCAAAGACAAAGGGTGTCTGAAATGGACAACTTTATTTTATCCGCTGGTCTCTTACTGCTTAGTGGACGACAGAGACTCATCACCAATAATAAATCCTTGCTCTGACCCTTTTATATAATGCACAGCTGAGCTAAAAAGGTAATCAATGTTGTAATTTTAATTTAGCACTTTCGTTCTGTTAATTTATCTGAAAAATCCTATGCCACGACTTTCCTTTGTCAAAACAGCCAATTCCTGTCAATGTGAATATGTGACAGTGCTTTGAGTTTCTTCCCTTTTTTGTTTCTGCTTTTTAGTAGCAGGACTGTATAAACCATGGGTCTCCTACTGAGCCCCATGTTTCTCTTGCTAGTGCGAAGCTGGCTTTTGAAAGCAGTGCGAGCTCGGCGTGGTGAAGCAACGCACAGCGTCTCTGGAGAGCAAAGAATGCAGTGAACATCGCAAGTTAGCTCTGCTAAAGATGCTTGTGAAGCTATTCAAATGGATCCCAAGTGTGTGTGTGCACATATTCACTGGCTAACCCTGATCATATTAATAAACTGGTCCTCTTTCCTCATGATTAACCCCTGGAAAGAGCACTAAAGAATGATCAATACTGAGTTTTCTGTCAGGGCACACCGAAATCACTTTAGTTTCACTTTTCTGATTCAGAATTTGAGACTAAGCCACAAATGGAGATACACTCTACTTTGAGCACAGTTCTGTTATCCGGGAACAAGGTGCACCTGGCAGCACACTGCGACCAGCGCTGTGCCAGAGATGTGTGTGCAGTGGAGCCCAATGGTGGGGTCTGCTGCTTGTCCAAGGTAATCTTTTGGCAAGAAATAGCTTCCTCAGGTCTCCATTCAGATACCAGCTCCTTAGTAAGGGCTTTACTACTTATCCCTTTAAATTTAAATTCTTCCAGGGCTGGGGAGATGGCTCAGGGCAATAAGCGCTTCCCTGGCAAGCGCAAGGGCCTGAGTTCAATCCCTGGTTCTGCCCAATAAATAAATAAATAAATCCCTCCCTCCTGCTACTTCCTGGCCCCCCATTCACATCTTTCTCTTTGTTGGAATTTAAGAATTTAAACCTCATCTTTAATCAATTCGTTTATGGTAAATCTTTATTACAATTAAATGGAAGTTTCCCATTTGTTCAATAAATTCATTCCAAAGTATGGAACAGTTTTTGACGTACTGTAGGCTCAAAAAAATACACTTCCCAAAGAATTGTTGCAGAACTACTTATGCAAGCTATCTCTTAGGTGCAGGCGTGGCCAGCCACATTGTACCTCTACTGCGACCACAGGATGGAGGCTTTGCATAAGGGCCTTACTGCAGGGTGACTCCTGTAGTGCTTGTGTTTAGGAGGAGAACTACCTCTTGTTCTCAGGCCCCTATGGATTGCTACAAGATCTGAACCTGGAACAGGAGACAAGGAAGTCTAACTGTGAACCTAGGATAGAAAATTGGTGTAAATGTAGGCTTGTAATAGAACCAGATGTGGCTGAGACACACCCAGTTTGGGTTTGAAACAATGCTTCGCTCAGTCCAGCATGCTTTAAGAGAGTTACTGAAGGTCAACACAACACAGGTACTTTGCTTAGAAGTGCAGAGAAGAAGGCATTCTCACTTAGATCTGCAAGTAGACTACAATCTAGAGAAGTTAGCTTGTATATTTCAAGCCTGGGGCAGGGCATGAAGGACAATATCACAGGTAATCAGGGAGAGGTTTTCCAAAAGATTGCCTTAAATCTTGAGGCACAGTAATGCTTTCAATAGCAGAGATGAGACAGATGGTATTAAAGGGAATGGTGATGGTGTTTAAAGACCCAGGAGGCATTTAGGGAATCACAGTTATTAGCCTTCTATAGTTCACTTGCTGTGTAGATGTTTACTGGAGTCAGAGTTAAGAAGGGAGATACTTCTAGAAAGAAGAGTAACTATTTGCATTAGTGATATGTTGTATTATTTTGCTGGGGAGCCACCAAAATTTTTGAAGGAGATAATTTAAAAGTCTGCATTATAGGCATAATGGTTTATTTTCTTTTTGTTTTTGTGGGTGACTATGGGTGTAGGAGTACATTTAACAAAGCAAATAAATAGTATCTAGAAATACTGCACATAAAACTTAAAAAATACAATACCCTTAGGCAAGCAAGGGACCTCAATCCACAGCACCACATGCCAAGCCAACCCTGCCCACAGGTGCCTTGAGCCAGCCACTGAGACCAGGAGTGGCGCATGCCTGTAATCCCAGCACTATGGAGGCTAAAAACAGGAGGATCACTATGAATCCAAGTTCTGTAGTGAGACCTTGTACAAATACATAAAACAAAAAACAATCACAAAACACTACAAGATCCATCTGACTTCTAACTTTTAAGCAATGAAGCAAAATATCTTAGAGCAGTCATGAATTGTTTTCCTAATCTTGTTAAGAATTCTTGCTAGCCAAACCTTGTTATCTTAAGTATAATGAAGTTTATAATGTTATTCCATCCTATATGTACACAGAGAATTTCCATATATTACTGTACCAAAGAATAGCCTGGTCTAGGCCTAAAGAGAATAACAAGCAAATTCTTTTAAACAATCTACTATTTCTTTTAAGTGTGCTTTAATCCTTCCTTTATTTTCTTATCCATGTATTAAAAAGTTATTTTTTCTGATTTTTATAATTCTTTCTAAATATTGACAACAAAATAATCTTTACCTAAGAAAAGTCTATTTCAGAGACAAATAGAGGATCATTTCATGGCTTTTACATAACTGACTGACATTTTAGTTTTCAACCACGCTGCTTTGATTTCTCAAAATCTAAACTTGCCTATATATTCAGGCATTTTTCTTATTAGATCAGACCACCATCTACTATCTTCAAAGTAAAGTTTAACAACCATGTGACCAGCGAATACAAAGACATGGTCTTGACTCACTCTTCAAGTTTTTAAATGGAAAAATCTGTTTTCTATTGATGAAATAGAGACTAGAAATTCCAGTGCTAACAAAACATTACTGATTCTATTTAAGTCTTGAAAATTGTGTATTGATACATGGTAGAAAAATATTCAGTACTTTCACATAAAACAGTTTACCACGTTTCTATAGAAAAATAATTTTTTTCTTTTTTTTTTTTCAAAGTTTTATTGACAAAGAGGTATCATTGTGACAGTTTCAAATCAAATCGGAAGGACAGTTTCAACAAATAATACACTGCATATATTCTTCTTAGTGGTTAATTGCTGTACAAGATGCGGACTTGTGATCCTATTC
>NW_004524650.1:3248938-3292322 GCF_000260255.1 Octodon degus | reverse complement strand
TAAAAATGTAACAGGTGAGACATTAGAAATTATACACAATTTTTAGAAAAAACCCAGGATGGTAGGTATTTCACAATGGTTGTTTATATTTCACATTGTCTTCAATGCACTTGATGAGATCACCAAATATAAGCAAGTAAAATTGGTCAAAATAAAAATTTTAGGCATTAACTGCTACCTTCAAAAAACTGATAGGAATTAGTAGAGCAATCATCTTAGCTATCCTGGGTAAAACATACATGATTTCCCCCCTTCCTTTACTTTTTCTTCCTTTCTCATCCCAGTTGTTCATTCCTTTTGATCAGTCTCTTTTGCTCTTACTATATCTTTTCTACCATCAAATTTTATTTATTTTTTTCAGGTTCTGACACAAGGGAGACAATATCATATTTACACATGCATGTCTGATTTATTTCACATATGAGTATAATCTCTATTTGTATCCATTTAACTATAAAAGCCTCAAGTTTATCTTTCTTCATAGCTGAGTAATACTCCATTGAAAAAACATACCACCTCTTTTTATCCATTCCTCACATTATGGGCATTTGGGTTGTTTCTAAAATTTAGCTATGACAAATTGTGCTGCTATAAACACTGGTGCACATACATATAGCTGTGGTAAGATGTCTCCAGTTCTTCTGTAACAACAGTCTGAAGGGGGATAGCTAGGTCAAATGAGAATTCAATCCCAATTTTTTGAGAAATCTCCACACTGATTTTCACAATAGTTGTGCCAGTGTACACCTCCCCCAACAGTGGAGGGTTCCATTCTCCCCAAAGCCCCTGCAACATTTGTTATTGACTTCTAGATGATAACTATTCTTTCTGTGGTGAGATGAAATCTCAGTGTTGTTTTAATTTGAATTTCTCCAACTAGCAATGTGTTAGACATTTTTAATATATTTATTTGTCATTTATATTTCTTCCTCTGAGAAATGTATATTCACACAGATACCCATTTTATTTCTTTTTTTAATGTATTTCATATAGAGTCTACAAGATCTCACTACAAAGATTGGACTTGTAGTGATTCTCCTGTTTTCAGCCTCCCAAGTGCTGAGATTACAGGTGCATGCTGTCATGCCCAGTCTCAATTGCCATCTCAGTTCTCCCTGGGGTCAGGGCCAGCATGGTATACAGATGCCCATTTTTATATAGGGTCTTTTACTTTGGGGAGATTGATTTTTAAAAATTCTTTACAGATTCTAAATAGAAGTCTTTTTTCTGAGTAACCCATTGGTTAAGAATTTTTTCCCAATTTATGGGTTTTCTTTTCACTCTGTTGCTGATTTCTTCTGATGCAAAAACTTTTCAGTAAGATGAATTTATGGTTGTTGATTCTTTGAAGTATTTCTGTGAAGTTTGGTTTTAGTTCATGAACTCTCTGCTTAACCCTATGTATTCAAGAAATCTACCTACTTTCTATTCCAGTAGATTTCATATTTTAATATTCAAATATTTAATCCATTTTGACATTCATTTAGCTGCATGGTGATAGACATAGATCTAGGTTTATATTTTGGCATTGGAAAAGCCAAAGCACCATTTGTTAAAGAGGTTATCTTTTTTCCAGTGAGCATGTTTGTACCCTCTGTTAAACATCATATGACTGAGTGTGTTCGCAGTTGTGTCTGAATCTTCTGATTCATTGATCTTCAGTTCTTTTGTTTTGTATGTTTTGCAGTACCACACTGATTTTATCACAGTAGCTTTTTAGTATAATTTCAGGTTAGGGATTGTGATGCCTCATACCTTAACATTGTTGTCCAGGATTGCTTTTGTTATTGTAGGTCTTTTCTGGTTAGAAATGAACTTTAGGGATGTTTTTTTCTAGATCTGTGAAGTATGCTAATGGTATTTTGATCAGGATTGCTTTAAACTTGTATTACAGCTTTGAGAGTACGGCCATTTTCGCCATTTTCACAATGTTTGTTCTTCCTGTACACGAGCAAGGAACATTGTTCCAGTTTTTGAAATCCTCTTTGATCTATTTTTTCAGAGTATTGTAATTTTCATTGTATAGCTCTTTTACTTCCTTTGTTAGATTAATTCATAAGTATTTCCTTTTTGGATGCTATTGTGAATGGAGTTGCTTCATTAATTTTTCTCTCAATGAGTTTGTTCTTTGTGTACAGGAGTACTATTGATTTTGATTTTAGGGTGTTAACTTTGTATCCTGCTATGGTACTGTATTTGTTTGTTAATTATAAGAGTCTCATGGTGGAGTTTTTTAAGCCTTCCATATAAAGTATCATGTCATCTACAAATAATGATAATTTAACTTTTTTCTTTCTAATCTTTGTTTTTTTTCTCCCTCTTGTCTAAGGACTCTGGCTATTTTTTCCAGCACTATATAGAATAGGAGTTGTGATAGTAGACATCCTTGTCTTCTACCTCATTTTAGAGAGAAAGCTTTCCATTTTTATCTAATTATAATAATGTTGGCTGTTGATAGATGACTTTTATCAGATTGCTATAAAGACCATTTTTCTCATTTTCTGTAGGATTTTATCATAAATGAGTGTTAGACCTTGTCACAAGCTTTTCCTGCATTTTTTGAGATGATCATGTAGTTTTTGTTTTTGACTTTGTTGATACGGTGTTATTACATTTATAAATGTTAATATGGTGAGCTATCCCTACATTTCTGGGATGAATTTGTCTTATGTAGTTGGATTTTTCCAAAATTTGTTGCATGCATATTTATTTTTGTTATATCTTCCTCTTGAGGTTTTCCCTTAACAAGCAAATAGTCTTTCTTTATCTCATTTGGTCATTCTTGGTTTGAAGTTTACATTGTCAGCAATGAGAATAGATACTCCTGCTTTTTTTCTGGGATCCAGTCACATAGAGTATTGTTTTCCATCCTTTGACTTTCAGTCATGAAGTTATTCTTGAGTTAAATGTGTTTCTTGTATACTGTATATTGTCAGATTTTGTTTCTTGATCCACTGTGCCAATCTATTTCTTTTAATTGATGAATTGGGACCATTTACATTAATTTTTATAACTAATATGTATTGGCTTATCTTTGTAATTTTATTTTCCTGCTGTTGGTTCCCTACTTTCCCCATGTGTTTAATTGCTTGGCATGGTTCACAGTTTCTGTTGTTCTTGGAATTGTGGTCATTTTGATATCTTTCGAGAATATTTTTCAGTACTCTTTGTGAGGTTGTTTGGGAGTCACAAATTTAGTTTTTCTTTGTCACGGAAGTATTTTACTTCTCCATTAATAGTTTAAAGATAGTTTTTCAGAGTACATCAGTCTAGGTTGGAATTTTTTTTTTCCTCCAGGACTCGAAATACTTTACTCCCAATTCTTCTTGACTTGATTTGTGTTGAGAAATCTGCTGTGATTCTGAAGGACTTGCCTTTATATGACATCTATGTCTCTAACAGCTTTTAATATGGTGGTTCTTGTGCTGAATTTCTGGGATATTGATTACTTTATGAGTAGATGTAGGTTTATTTTGGTCTATGCTAATTGAATTTCTATATGTCTCACCTCTATGTCTGATTCATTGCACATGCTTGGGAAGTTTCCTGCTATTACTTCTGCAAAAGATCTTTTTATGTCATTTGTCTCAGCTTCTTTTTCATTGACACGTATAACTCTTATGTTGTTCATCTTTCTGTCATCTTGTAGCTGTTGAATTAGTATTTCCTGGTTCCTTGTTATTCTTAAGAGATCTTTCCTTTCATTGTCACTAGCTGCAATGATGTCTTCAAGATCTGAAAGTCTGTGTTCAGTTTCATTCAATTTTGTTAGTTTTTAATGGAATTTTTAATGTCTTGGATATCTGTTTAAATCTGTTTCATGCATTCTAATTCTTTCCACTCTTGTTCAGTTGAAGTTTCCATCATTTTTCTATGCTCCTCTATTTTTTAATCTATGTCTTTTTTCCATATGTTCAGGATTTTTCATTATGATAATATTATTATTATTTTTTAATCAGAGAAATTCTTTCTGATCTGATTTCCTCTATACCCATTTGGAGTTATTTCTTCAGTTGTTATCATTTCAGAGATTTCATGTGTGTGAATTCCAATTTCTTCTATGTTGATCTCTTATGGACTTGTTCTGGGTGGGCTAAGGGCCTGAGATTGCACTTTACTACTTTGTCTTATTTTCTATTTCAGAAAGAACATTTTATTTTGATTGCTGTGATAGTTCTTGTGGAATTTTGATAGTATGCAGTTATATCACTACTATCAAGGTCACTCTAGGAAAAGCCTGTTCTTCATGGATTACTTGTATGTGTCAGAGATTCTTGATTTTTGTCTGTCCCAAGATCCTGCCTACCCAAGTAATTGAGAATGGGATGCTGCTTTCTGTTGGGCACTGTCTTCCATCTTTAGGAATAGTGTTACGGTGAGGTTATTATACCAGTGCTTCCAAATATTATGACCCGAGTGAGAAGAAGTGGTTAAAACGGGTGTGATATTCTAGCTGCATTGATACACTTAGCAATAATGACACTATCAAGCAAAATTTAGAAATTGACAAACTTTAACAACTATTGGGTTTGTACTTTAGAACATAGGAGCAAATTCTATAGTTACATAACAGAACAAATTATAAATTGGTTTGTATGTAAGATGTTTCCCCTTGTTAGAGTGGATTTGCCTGTGTTCCTCTGGCTGAGCAAGTTTCCAGATCCTAGGTGCTTTACTTCTCATAGGGAGATGGGTTGGGTACCTGGATTCCTCTGGCCAGGCTAGTTGCCCAGAGTTCCGAGCACTACAGTGCTGGTTGCTTGTCAGCATCACTTTTGTATACTACATTATTTATGAAATTTTTCTTTGTCTTTTCAATGTCAAAAAATCAATAATCTAGAGGCTTTAAAAATTGATAAGAACATTCATTACCCTAGAAAATATACATTAAACACATAAACATGAAGTAAATCAACATTTACCTTTTTAAAAATGTTATGTATTTGGCACAGAGTCTCACTACATAGCTCAGCATGACATGCGGTGCTAGGGATCAAACCTGGGTCCTTGTGTTTGCCTAGACAGGCATTTAGACAACTGAGCTATCTCCACAGCCCTCAACATTTACATTTGATTTGCATTCTCTTATTTATTTTTCCCCAATTTTCCTTCTTTGAATTTCTATCTTATCTTTAACAGATTTCTTCTTAGCTTTACTAAGTATCCTGAGTACACTATTTCCTACTCAGCTGCTGCCATGTTTACACAGACGCTTTCATTAAGACATCAGAAGACTGTGCGCATTCTGAGCCCGCAGCACATAAAAGTAGCCTGGGTGATTCAAGTGAATGTGGAATAATGAATCTGGGTCCCAGGCAAACATGTCTGCCATCGTGAAGCTCTATACTTGCATTTAAATTATGATGCAGTTTCTTGCATTTCACTGTTCTGTACATTTTGCTTCATCACACAACTTTGGAAGAGGTATTTGCCATGCTCAATTTTCATGCAAAAGCTTCTGACTAATTAGTGGATTTATGGTTTAGAATGACACAAAACCTAATCTGTAGAAACCAGAGGAAAATCTCATAATGAAATTCTTCTTTATCCTTTACCCAAGCTTATGCCCTCTGCATTCTGTTCCAAAAGCACAGGTTTCTGGTACTTAAATGTGTCCTGAGTTTTACCAGACAGATTTTAACACCTAATAAAATCATTCTTCTAGCTCTCAGATTATTTATTTCCTGATACTTTGTTATAATAAAAGGCAAATAATTATATTAACTGATTTTCACTGTTTTAACATGACAACTTTGTAAATTTCCCGAGTAATTTTAAATACATAGGTATAATTTTCCCAGGGACAGCCCAGAGAAACCAAAGGACTAGCCCCATTCCAAGCACAGACTCCACAGATTAGTGTTCACATAAGAATATGTGTTTTCACTCATGTTATTTCTTTCAGCACACTTCAGTGTCTACCAAGGATGAAAGCATGTAGCCCACATGGTCCACTGAAATTTATCTCTCTGATTTGGACACAGTGGAGGAAAGTATGTTGAAGAGGTCAGAAGCCACTGAATTTTCCTTATGTCTTTGTACACCCTGACTGAGCTGCCCCCCTTTAACCCCACTCTGAACCTACACATACAACAGTTTATCTGATTTTCCTTTTCTGTTTTATGAATTACTCCTTCTTATCTGCTAAACTAAGGTCCATAAATATTCTCTAAAAACTGTGATATCTACTTTGGGAAGTTAGAGGATACTTTTTCTTTCTATTTTTTATTGAAAGAAAAACTCTAGTTTCATCTTGAATAACAAGTAGAGGAAATAAATAGGTAGTATAAGTCACAATTTCTATATTGTGTTTTCGGTATTAATGTTAAAACTTTTTAAAGAATTGTTTTAGAATTAACTAGTGGAAAAGAAATAAACCATTTATTTTGTAAAGGAATAAATGGTTTCAAGATTTTCTAGTAGCAACTAGGTTTTCAGAAAGGGGAAATATTTTAAGATAATCACCTTTTCTTGACCAAGGTAAGAACTATTAGTGAAGAGAAACAATATTTATTATTGTATCTCCTATTTTATATGGATTAATCTTGTTATCAAAAGCTCCTTTACATTATATAAGATAATTTCCCCCTAAAAATGCTGCATCTTGAAATCCTATTTCATTTTAGCAACTCACATTTGATTTTCTTTTGAGATTTATATGGATTAGATGTATCTCATAAACTTCAGATGATCTATGAGATTGATAAATTCCAATTTTATAAATTTTTAGCTTATACTTAGACATGAATATTGAGATAATTTATTTTATTTTATTTTATTTCGTGCAGGGTCTCACTATGGTTCTCAGACTCCTAGTGATCCTCCTGTTTTCAGCCTCCCCAGTGATGGGTGGTGCTGGCATGTACCACCTGTGGCTCTATGCTTCTGGGGGTGGGGCCAGTGCTGCATGTGATGCTAGGTATGGAGCCCTGGTCCCTATGCTTGCCTAAGCAGGCATTTAGTCTGCTGAGCTATCTTGCCAGCCCTGAGATAATTTATTGAACAGGTCACAGTAAACCAAGACAAACAACTGCTGTGTTTTAAGTATTTGTGTTTATCTCACTTCACTTATTGAGATCCTAACCTTCAAGGTGATGTTACCAGGAGGTGGGACCTTTAAGAGGTGATTTGGTCAGGAGCACAAAGCTCTTTATAAATGGGAAACCTAAGAGAAGACTTTCTCATTCCAACACAAGGTTTGCAGTAAGAAGAGTGCTACTTAGGAACCAGTCAATAGGTTCCCTACAGGCAACATGTTCCACCCTGTTACCATTTATACCTTGGACTTCCAACCTCCCAAACTGTAGGAATACATTTCTGATGTCCCAAGCCACCTAGTTTATAATATTTTCTTACAGTAGCCTGGACAGACTAAGACACCAGTAGTTACTGTTTTATACATGGAAGCATCTGAGATACTGGGAAACAGTGCAAGGAAAGCAATAATGTCACTCTACTCTTTTGAGACGACTAATGATTTAGTAAGTCCTTTTGGAACTAATAGTTCAATAACCTTAGCCATGCTCTTGTCAGAGCTGTCATAGAGTCTCAGTTTTTAGAGTGAAGATGAATAAAATTTACTATGTGTGTGAGAGTCCACCAAAAGCTGATTGTTTGGCCAGCATTTTAACAGATATGCTATTAAATGATAAATAATTAGAGAAGCAGAGGTGGTCATTTGCTCACTTTCAGTAAAAGGCTCATTACCAACTTAGTTTGGAATATATTCTCTTTTTTTGTTTGTTTGATTTTTTATTTTTCAGAACTGGGGATTGAACTCAGGCCCTTACACTTGCCAGGGAAGTGCTAATTCCACTGAGCCATCTCCCCGGCCCTGGGAATATATTCTCTTTAGATTCCAACTTCTAAGCATAAATACAGCATCTTACTAATTTGCTAAAGTAGAACTTCTCAATGCAATTATCTGATATGTTCCTATCCTAAAAATTTTTTAATTAGCAGTATATTTTTATGAGGCATTTCTACATAAATGTCCTTTTGAAAGTCTAGGTGGAGGCACTTGCTTTAACCTGCCTTCCTGACTCATTGTTCCAGTTGTGTACAACCAAGCCTTAACCACGAAAACTTCCTAGTAGTTCCCAAATGCTCTACCAGGCCACAAGACTAGGCATACACTATTCTTTGGGCATTTGCAACCACCCTCAATCCTTAATTTGGCAATCCTTTGTAATTTCCTTTTAAAATTTATTTATTTATTTATTTATTAGAGAGAGAGAGAGAGAGAGAGAGAGAGAGAGAGAGAGAGAGAGGTGTGTGTGTGGCCAGCTCAGCCCACCAGGGGGCGGGCTGGCTGGCATGTGGTGCTGGGGGATTGAACCGTGGTCCCTGTGCTTCGCTGAACTTGTTCTAAGTAGGTGCTTTAGACCACTGAGCCATCTCTCCAGCCCAATCCTTTGTAATTTCCTAAACCTCATCTTGATATAACTTCCTGTAGGAAGTACCCTGTTTTAGTCCTCCCTTCTATAATCTCTGGGATGAACCCACTTGAACATTTCTTGCATTATGCTGACTTTTCCCTAAATTTAGTTTCTCAAGTGTCAAGGGAAAAATCTTTAGTATTGTCAGTATATTCCTTGTTCTATATAGTCTCATATATATTTTTGAGTAGTTGATGAGGAGTTAAAAGTTGACCTTTTTTTAGTGTCCTTTCTGTACATGAGTCCTTCATTTCAGCCCTTTTTAATTCCCTTGAAACATTACCTTAGATTTTCTCAATTTTTCTATTCTCTTTGAGACTTTTCTGCCTTTCTCAGCCTGAACAATCATTTATTCAACAAATATCTTTTCATGATTGTACAAAGAACCCAAAGAGAAAGCATACTCAGATGCTGCCTATAAGATGATTATAGGCTATTAGAAAGAGGGAGAACATTCTCATCAATGTAGGAAATGACGTCAAAGAAGTGAAACTACACTCAGTTGGAAGGATAGCACATGCGTTTTTCAAAATCAATATGGCCCTAAAGTGTGCGCAAAACTGGACACTATACATGAAAAAGAAAATACGTTTAAAATCATAAGATTCATGTGTGAAGGAGAAACACAAAAACAGTACATACAATCCATGCAAAAGCCTGAGCAGCGTTCACATTGAAGAAAAGCAGCATGCTAAGAAAGCATGGAGCAATGCTCCAGTAAGGGCAATTAAAGGTCAGGAGTGCCAGCTACAGTTAAACTCCTTCCTCAGAAAAAGGAGGCTACTGAAAGCTTTTCTTGTTTACTGACTTTTGCTGCATCTTCCTATACAGTGTTATTTCTGTATTTCTTTTTCTATAAAGCTACCTAAATTCTCATCCCATTCCATGGTCTTTTTCATATTATTTTACGACATCCTAAATGATTGTTCTAGCAGATTCAGCTTGAAAGCTGCCTGAAAGGTCACTGCTAGCACATTTCTCCCATCCTCATTAAGCTCTATTACTCACATCAGGTTCAAAATCCCAATAACTAATTAGTCTCCACTGTAGTTTCCAATACCATTTTACCTGCTACAAATTTTTCTAGCTCTTTTGAGATCTCTGACACTGGTTTTTCCATTTCTGGAGCTATTTCTTTGTCTCATAACCCCTCTGTATTTTCTGTTTTGAAAGAACTCCTGCTCAAGGCTACTTCAGCATTTTGTATTATCGAAAAAGTATGCCAAACAGAGGCTCCTAACCCGCACATATGATATCACATTTTGGAACCATAAGCTTCATGTGTACTGCTGATCTTGCATTAACCAGGTGCTCAGTAAGGTACTCATGAATGCTTAAAGAATGAGTAAATGACTAAATGAGGCTTGGTTCATGATGAATATATGCTCCTCAATATCAAAGAGCAGTTTTTATATTTTATATCTTAAAGTACTTTCACTAGTATAGGAACTAAATAAATTTCAATTAAGTGAAAGCACAAATAATTTAGAAAAAGGAGATAGAGAATAATCCTGAGGACATATAAAAACAAACAAACAAAAAAAACCCTCACCTAAAATATGTACAGCATTGTAAAAGGCATTTAAGATAATGAAGAAATATATTTGTTCTTTAGTGCACATTCACTGGCTTTGGCAAATAAGCCTTCAATAAATTATAGCGATTGTTGCCTTTTTCTAAGAAAAAGAATGAAAAAGCCTTATTCAAAGGCTTCATATCTTTGAACTAAACAGGAGTTCTGGGTTTTTATTACTTCCACAAACAAACAGAAGCTGAATGTAGTTAGAGTTATCCGTGTCTAATATTTTAATTCCGTTGTTCAATAATTCCCATTCCTTTGCATTATTTTTGCTTTATTGTACTCTTAGAATACTCTCAAATATATCTATAAAACTTTACAACCCTTTTCCAAAGGCATATGGTGTGTGTTCTGAAGAGAAACATGTTTATGAGCTGAAGGATGGGGAGAAAAATGTAAAGTGCTCTTTCGGGACTCAGGGAGGGATCGCTGCCCACCTGCGCGGCACTAACATTACAGTATATCAGCCACTTGCCACCCGAGTCGGAGCCTCTGGCCAGCCACGAAGAGAGGTCCGGAAGTGCTGAGGCAACTTGGGCGCTACCAGGGGTTTTGCTTGAGTTTTTGCTTTTTTTTTTTTCCTGATGAAAAATTTTCAGTAGTTCCCGAAACAGCATTTTAATTCTGAATGCTGTAGAATAATAGCAATTAGCAGGAGGAAGGAAGCAATATTGTGTAGAGGGAAGAGGGACAGAAACACAGTTTCAAAGTCCTCTCGCCCTGCAGTCCACCCAGATTCTGTTCAGGGCAGAGTGAGCAACTCTGCTCCTGCGGGAAGTCCATCTCCTTGGAATCCTGAAGACTCCTGTTCTGAAAGGTAAGGCTGAGTCAAAAGCCTCCCTCGTTGAGAACTGGATTCAGATTTTCAGCTGCCTCCTCTGTGTGAGTTGCCCTCCCTGGCCCACCAGGGACAACCCTGCAGACCAGTCTCACAGCCTTTGTGTGACCTGGCACTTCCTCTTGCTGGCCCCTTTGGTTATCCAAGCACTCATTTCTCCACTCCCATTTCTCACGGACACATTTGCTCCTTCACTTTCATGGCTAGTTCCTAGTTTAATATCTTGAATTTATCTCATATGATGTATTTCTGCTTACTTCTCTTCTGAAGTTAGCCTTTCTCGTCTAAATTTCCCTCTCACATGTAACCCAGGAGATCCTCTTTTTCTTCTAGAAAGTCTTACAGAGCTCACTAAATACACGAGAGAGCTCATTTCCTGTCTGTCTGATAAGGCCTTGTTTGTTTGCTTAAATTAACATATTCTTCCAGTCTAGACTTAACTGGCCTTTGGCACCTCAGCTTACACAGCACCACACCACATGACATGTGCATTGGTGACATAGGATGCGTCGCAGGCAGTCCGAGAGGGTTCCTGTGAGCTGTCTGCTACTCAGTGCTGATGGAACCTAGATCGAACCCAAAATATTTAAGGATAATGGTCTCACTCATCCATTTTTCCAGACTCTTTAATTTTACAAACAGGTAGTTTCAAGTTAAACTAGATATTTAGAGATTTACTTAGCTGCAAAATCCTACCATTGTCAGCATTACAAAATGATGCACAAGGAACATATTAGTCCATTTATATTAGTGTTGTGGTTCTAGAATAAATTATCTTCTTTGTGAAAAACAACAGACATTTTTAAGGATCTCTACAGAAAAGGTTGTTTTTCTTCTATTTGTTTACATCTATAGATCTTGTGCGCAATAACTACAATTACTCTACTCTTTTAGTAGTCATCAGCAGCTTAGAATCTTAACAGCCTTCTTTATTCTGGATATAATCTCCCCTGTAATATACAGCTTACTACCAATAAATACTTAACTTCAACTCCATTTTATTTACTCATTTTAACTTATACTCTCAGATTCTATTTATCTATCTACCTGTCTGTCTCCTATCAACTTAGCTATTACTTATTAATAATTATAATAAGTTTTCTATATGAAAGGGCTTGAGAACAACTAAATAAATATTCTACTGAGTTTTATATCATATAAAAAGTATTTTAAATAGCACTTTCACAAAGAAGTTACTCAATGATTTCCTGGTTGAATCCACAGAATTTGAGACCACTGAAAATGACAGAGAGAGAGAGAGAGAGAGAGAGAGAGAGAGAGAGAGAGAGAGAGAGAGAGAGAGAGAGAGAATATAAATCGGATATAATTAGTCACTCAAAGGAACCTAAATAGACTTTTGATCAAAATTGAACCTAATAGTATGGTACTCACTGCTATTGGTCTCCATTTTCTCTCGCTGAGTCATACTTTGTAGCACTGGTATATAAAGAGTGAGGCTATTTATTCCGTATTTCCCAACTGTGATTCTCACGTAGAAGATCTGAGAGAGAATGGTCTTTTTCATGTATGTCATAACACCTAGCACCACTCTATCGGCTAACTGCTAGATACCAGTTACATAAAGGACATCGACATCTCTTTCTCTCCTCCACCTAAGAAAGGTTAGAGTTAAGAGATGGCACAAGAAAGCCAAGGAGCATGAATTGCTGGGTCCTGCTATATGTCAGAGCAAGACACTGGGAAGGTCAAGACTAGTAGAGGCCGAAGAGACGACCATTTGTGTGTATGAATGTTCATGGGATCTGAGGCAACCCAGCACAAATGTCAGTCTTTGTGACCTGATCACACATGACTCAGTAAAGAGGGGGCACCAAGGCGCTCCTGCTGAGGAGTTCAAAGCAGATGCTCACAAACAGTGACACTGCAGCAAGCTTGGAGCTCCAGGCCCTAGCAGGAAGGAAGCAAATCCACAAACAAAACTTTGCACCAGGAATGAAGAGAGATCAGTTACAAGTGAGTAATTTTAGTTTCAAGGGTGATATTATATTGTTTTTATATAGCACAGCTTTTTGGTCCTCTTTTCCTATTACTTACATGATTTTAAATGAAGATATGCAGTTGCTAAGGTGCCTACAATTTAAAAAGTGCTTGAAAAGATTTCTGTGACAGTCACAATTACTGAGCCATTAAAAATAAAAATGACTAAAACATGTAGAAAGAAGCCCACCCCCTTATTGGTTTTCAAAAAAATTCAAAAATAAGCCACTGATACATATTTTTAAAGACACAGAAAAATGTCATTCCTATGTTGGTTTTCATCAGACTTTCTTCTATCTATATACTCCTTAGGTACATTAGTCAAATCACTGCTAATGCTGTCACCAACAGGACATTGCCACTGAGGTTAGCACATCAGTGCCAGAACTGCTACTACCAATAAAAATGAGTAATACTAAGACTTTCCCCTTGAGGTATTTACAAATGTCCTTATAGGAGAATAAAATACTACATATTCCTATCAGGGACCTGGTCAAGGTACCCACCTGCCTGCATGAGGGGTATAGTGAAAAATGAAACAGATTTAATAATGTAGGAAGGGAAGCTGAGGTCTATGCCTCAGGATGGGCGGAGACCACACCAAGCAGCCGCTATTTATGGGCTGTGTACAGGGGGCCGGTGGAAGACTCAGTATTATTGGAAGACTCAGAGGCTGGTGACTTAGGAGGCAACAAATAATCCTGGGAGGACTCAAGAGGGCAGAGATGCTCTTATGCCAAGGAGAATCTTGCCCTGGGGTGTTGTTAAATCTTAGCGGCTTTAGTTTTAGTCTTGGTGAGAGAGAATGGCCCATCCCTAAAGAGTTCATGGGACATCTCGAAAAAGGTGCTACTGATAATCCCAAATCTCCATTTAGCTCTTAGACAATTATGCAAAACTAGCCATTGTGAGTTTGTGGTCCCGAACATCTTATTAATCTATGTTTTACATTCATTAAAATAGCACAAAAAGAGTTTATGGGGGAAGGCAATGAACAAGGTAAAGGAAATCCTCATAGTTCTGTTTCTGATATACCACGGGAAGCATATATAAAAATTCTGTCTTTGCAGGTTTCAATTATAAAGGTAAAGGAAGTATAGAAAATTTGACAAATAGAAAACAAAACTATTATTTCTACTATATAAATTCAGCACTCTAAATATCCCATATTTTATGGGTCCTCTTCTCACTTTTGTGAGCAAGTTTTCAGGTTATAAAATGATTCTTTGATATATTTGCACATTTTGCATTTTGTCATGTGGAGGGGAGAAAATCTTTGCCTAAGCATTAAAATAATTCTTTTAATGGACATTGCATAGCCATTTTTCCATATTTTCCCAAGTTTTAAGAATAATTACTATTTGATTATTAAGCAGCAATCATATGAACATCTGTATAACAACTTTTAAAGAGTTAATTTGAAGGCTTTAAACCATAGGATTTCTTTTTAACCCACTTTCAAAGTCACTAAAATTTATGAGATTACTAGTCAAACCAATACTGGATGTTGTCTTAATGCATATAAGTGTAGCCAGGCTGGGGTGCACACCTGTATCCAGCACTCCAGTGGCTGAGGCAGGAGGATCACTGCACGGTTAGCTTTGCCTGGCCTGCAAAGTGAGTTCTAGGCCAGCCTAAACTGCTAGTGAAACCCTGTCTCTATTTCATACATAATATAAAAAGGAGACCTTACTTTCCTTTGAATTTTTTTAAAAAACTAGTGATTTTGAAATTTGTTACTTTGATCTTGAGTAGTTTTACTTTTTTTAATTTTATGTAATGTTATGTAATTATGGAGATGTTAAATTATTTTCTTAAATGTTTCTAGTATTTCATAAAATAAAAATACTAATTCTGCTGTTTATTTTTTTCCTAAATATGTTGGTAGTCTATTACCAATTTGTGTTATATAATATGTACCCAGTTTTTAAAAAAAATCTTTTCTTTCTTTCATTCAGGGTCTCGCTATGCAGCTTGGACTTTAGTGATCCTCCTGTCTCAGCCTCCCAAGCACTGGGATTAGATGTGCACCACCATGCAGAGTTTCCATAGCCGACATGGTTTGTACCATATTCCTGGGCTGCCACAGCATGTGGTATCAGGGATCGAACCCAGGTCCTTGCACTTATCAGGCAGGTGTGTAGACTGCTGAGCTATCTCACCAGCCTATGTACCCAGCTTTTACAATTTATGCAGATATTGACTTTATCCTTTGAAGTTTTACTTTTCAATAGTGGTATAAAACTATAGTAATATCATAGTTTTATTTTTCTCTACATATTTTCAGTTGAATTTATATCTATTTTTTGTCAAGAAATTTAGCTTTGGTGTCCTTTTTCTCTTTGTTTCTTTTAAAAACTGATTATCTACAAAAATTTTGATAATATTCAATTTTATTTTTTATTTTATTTTATTTTGTACGAGGAATCAAACTCATAACCTCATGCTTTCCAGGCAGGCTCTGTGCTACTGAGCTATATTTCAAGCCCCTTTGTTTTGTTTATATATATATATATTTTTAATCCTTTTGCAACTTTTCTTGGTGGATATGAGACTTTTAAATTTTTTCTTTTATAATTGTCAGGTATTACCATATAACATTTTAATTGAAAATCCCATCATTGTTGCATGAAATCTTCTATGATATATACAAAATTATTATCTACATCAGCTTTTGGTCTTAATTTTAAATATACATTCTAATAATGCTAGGTGGAAGTTATTTGTAATTGGCTAAATGTGGCTGAAACATTACATGGGTAATTTCTTTAACTTGTGGGTAACATGTTATGTCTAAAATGGGTTCAACTAAAACAAAAACTTCCAAAATAAAAATAATCCTTTATGCTAAATCTTATTATAAATATTATTCTGGCAAATTAATCTATTTAAAACAAAACTGAATTTCACATCCTTCTGTTGAATTGTAAGCATGGATGGTGAAGCCAAACTATCTGAGTTCACCTCTCTGGACTGACAGGCAGGAAGCATGAAACAATTGCTTGCCCTCTTCATGTACTACTTTACATACAGGCAAAAGGATGGTATTAATAGTCATTATTTCCTAGACTGTCATAATTCAATGAATTGAATTAATATTTCTACTATTTTACTGAGTGGGAAACATATCATCACAGGCTTCCTTAAAGAAGGGGACAAGTAGGCTCTGTCTTAACATGTGAGTAGATTTTCATTATTTGAATTCTCTACTTTGATAGGAGCATCTAGCACTTGGATATTGTGTCATTTTAGTGACCCCAAGCCTAATGATGAAGTTAGTTAATACTGCCTTGAAACTTACCTCCTCTCAGTAGAATTAGAATGTCGATAAAACAATTTACACAAAGGTGAAAAGTATCTAATAGGTTACATATACACTTATAATGACATATAGGCATATATTTATAATACTTAAGTATTTTGGAGGCAATTGCTGTTTTTAAAAATAAGCTGGCTGGGGTGGAAGATACAGCTCAGCTTTCTAAGCACGCGCCTGGCAAGTTCAGGGACTGGGGTTTGATCTCTGGTACCACATGCTATGCCAGCCCTGCACCAGGCATGCTGAGCTGGCTGCTGAGACTGGGCATGGTATGGCATCCCTGTAATCCCAGTGCTGGGGAGGCTGAAAAGAGGAGGATCAGTACGAGTCTGAGCTGTGCAGTGAGACCCTGTACCAAATACACACACACAAAGAAAGAAAGAAAGAAAGAAAGAAAGAAAAAAAAAAGGAAGAAAGAAAGAAAGAAAAAATAATAAGCCAGCTGAAAGGGCAGCTTAATTCACAATTTTTCTGAATGTCTCTAAGCATTAAGTTTTTTTAACCATGGAGCAATGTTCTTAGATTTATTAGCTTAGTTTCACTCAGGCATATAGTACTTCTATTGAGTTGATTTAACTAATCCTTGGATTTCACTGAGAATTGATATGGTCCAGTTACTTGAAAGACATTTTTGTGTTCTTCACAAAACTCTAATTCTAGGCATTATACATCATATTAATAAATATTCCTTAAATATGGATCTGTGCAACAAACATTTCCTAATACATCATGCCAGGAGCAAAGTTTTGTCTCTTAAGACCAAGTGAGGTGGCTCTTCCGTCAGACCACATGGGTCTGGCTGCCCTAAGGTCAGAGCTCCGCTTCGTGTCTTGTTCTAGTGCTTTCCTTCACTTTCCCATGCAAGGACTTCTTGTTTCCTAAATAACTCCTGATGCGTGCTAAGATTTCAAATTGTATTTGACATCTGTAAGCTACTTTAGAAGGCACTCAGGTACGTGAATTAGTTGCTTGTGTTCCTCATTTGACCTTTAGAGAATGTTACATTTTTAAAACAATGTGATGAATTGTTTTCTTTCCACTAGATTTCAAGATCCTACAGCAGATGGGATTTTTTTTTGTTTTATGCCATCTGTATCGTTCATATAGCAGCACTCAATATCTAATTTGATTGGTGGACAATTTTCTTTTAAAAGAGGATGGTGCTAGAGGATTTTTAATGACAGACTTTCATAAAAAATAGGATAATAGTGGAAATACTGGGCTAAGGCAGTCCTGTTTTCATGCTGCTCCACAGTGTACCATGGATTTTTTCTGTATGTGAAAAATACAAGTTCACCATGATTTAAAATCATAACTCAGTTTCTGTGACACAAATTTATCTAAGGAAATACAAAGCATTCACATACTCAGTCATATACTCTGCTGTGGGCTATACATCCTTCTTTTTCAGATACACTTCACAGTCTCTCCTTGAGGTGAGTACTCTTGCTATTCCTGTTCTTGAGGAAATGAGAGGCACACCTAGCACCAGGCCTCAGAGGAGCTCTCACGTCCTGCTTGCCTCCTGAGTTCCTCATGAACACACATTTCCTATGTGCCACTTCAGATCGACAGTAACATTTCTAAGCTAGACTGGGCCATTCTGTTCTAGAATTCGAGCCAGACTAGTATCCCTCACATGGAATTCTTAAGTCCTACTCATCTAAGTTTTTTTTCCACCCCACAATTTTTCTATCATTAAAGCATTAATTCACACTTACTGCTTCAGAACTGGAAAGTCAGAAATACTGCTAGAATCCAAAAGAACATTATGTATTTGGATAAATCATAGAGGAACAGTCTAAGCTCTTGAAAAAGATGAGAATGAGGTGTTACCATTAAGAGATATCTCAGAAATAGGTAGATATGCATGTCTGCTTTTGTTTTCATTACTGGAAAGCATAAGTTTTTGATGGCCAGAAAGGAAATGTAAGGCAAAAGCAACTATTTTTTTTATTTTATGTCATTTTCAACAATAGTAAAGTGTTACATATTCTTAGACTACAGAAAAGTTAAAATAAATAATCAATACTATAGCATTTAACAGAAGTAAAAATAAACACCTAATATATCTTTATTCAATAAGCATGATAACAGCTAAGGGTGATTGTCTACTAATTTTTAGTTTATTATTCTCTTCTTTGTGGTGTTATAGAAACTCGGGCTTCATATACAATAGATAAATCCTCTACCACTGGGCTACACCCCTAGAGTTTTTTTTTTTACTATTTCTTTATTTCAATCACTAATTGCTGTTGATGGAGTTAGAAAATGATACGGCAAAATCCTAATAGTTCAGTTTGGCTCTGTGTATAGTTCAACTGCTGGTGGTGTCACCGTGTGGTCCTTGTAGGCCTTCCTTGCGTGAAGAATGGCAATTCCCCCACAGAAAGAATGATGCGTCCCCAGAGCTGATTGTCTTGTATGCCAGCCCCACTGATGCACGCAGCAGCTGACGCACAACACGCAACGCCGTACCGTACCACGCAACCTCAACATGCTTTCAGCATACTCAGTCATCTGCCTGGGAGACACGGAAAATGTCACTATTGATTCGGCTTGATATTTAATGTGGCTGTTAAATTTTAAATCATTGTACAATGACCAATACTTTGAGTAGTTATGTAGTTCTTCCAGGTTTATCATTTTTCTTGAAGCTTGATTACTTAGTATATTGTGTGGCATTCATTTTCAGACAGAGAAATACGTTTCATAACACAACTTCTTAATAAAATAATTTTCTATAGGGCTTCTCATAATGGTATTAACAGGAAAAAAAATCACTTTTCTCGTGCTTCTCTGTAGATATTCTGCCAGTGATGCATCTCTATCACTTTTCTCATAATGTGCTCTTGGCGCACTCACTTTAATATTGTTGGTTTGGTAGCACTGTCTTTTTTTATTCTTGTCACCAAATGTGATATTTTGAACACTCATGATGCGCTGCAAGGAGGGATAAACTGATTTATATTGAGACTCCAGTGGCAAAGCATGTAGGATCGTCTACCTTTCTGAAATGAGCTTTTAGTAAACAACTTCCTCTTGGGAACATCTCTGGCTATTCCATACAACGTCTTAAAAGGGCTGATAACTCATCTACCAGCCTATGCTTTTTTCACATACAGTGCTTGTAAGCCAGGTAGTCTTGGTAGGTGCCGCTTTAACATAAAGAGATAGGACTTCCTACCTTTGTTACAGAGAGACTGCTATCTCCACCATGCACAGCTTTCAATCCAAGACATTCATGAACAACACCTCTTGTCAGCAGTAGAACATTCAGGTTTTCTCAGAGTCCCCTAACCATTCTCTGGTGCGGATAAAGAATGCCAGCTAGGTATGTGACTCTGCACAGATGCAGTCTGGATATTCCAGCTGACCTCACTGGTATATACTGGCTGCACACCGAACCTGCCCCTGCTGAAGCCTGTTCGTACACGTAGCTTGTGGAAATTGAGACAGATGGTGAGGTCAGTAATAAGGAACTTGTTTATTGTTGCCTATTGAAGGCCATTTCTCCTGCCAGCATGACTCCACAGATTTATCCTGGCATTGGTGACCAAGGGGAGACAAACAACGTTGTTCAACAAGCATTCTGAAGGATAGCATATGGCTAGGAAGGAATCTCTGGAGGACACCAGGATGTGTTGTGTTGCATTACACCGTGGTAGTATTGCTCCTAAGCAGTAGGGGGCATGATGGGTTCATCCGGTTAGAAGTATAAATAAAAGTAACTGAAAAACAGCAGGAAATAGCGTCCGGTAAGCTTGTGAGCTAGAGAGAAATTGGGTGTGTGGCACTTCTAAGATTATTTGCTTAATACACAGAATTATTTTTATCCTTTTGCATTTGTCTTCCCCAAATATTCATTTTGGTTGGGTTCTAAGTGACAAAGTGTTGAGAATTTTTTGTTGATTTAAAATATGTGTGTGTGAACTAATAAGAGAAAAGTATTACTGGTGCCAGGCTAGAGGCTTAGTTAATTGGGAGTCTCTGGAGGAGTCACTCAAGTTGGTGTCTGCTAATTAAGGCAAGGCATTTTCCAGGGATTTAGAGAACCAACAGCTCCCTTGGCTTCTGGCTGCTCCGAGGTCACAGCGCACAGCAGTGATGAGCTTTCACCTATGTTAGCCACGCGGCTGACTCAGTCACACTCTCGTAACAAAGGCTTGTGGACAGTAAACACTAATCATCATGTAAAACACAAACATGATCCCATGTTAAGGTGGATTTTTTTTTAGGAATTTTATAATTCTGTCATAGAGGTTAGTCCTTTTGAACAACAAGGTGTCCATCCAGCTGCAGATTTTCTCGTATGATTTTGCTCTCACAAATACAGGTTACTTTCATGAGATAGCTCCACATTAGGAATCCTGGAATTCTGTTGCTCCTATCTGGTGTAGGCCAGGTCAAGTTCGTCAGTAATGAACAAGGCACAGTGCCTTGGACCCTTTCCCCTCATTTTTCATAGTCTAACAGGATTTCCTTAATTATATCTGGAACAAGCCAATATAATTTAGAGAAAATGACAAAGTACTTTTCATTCCTTCTAAAAGCAAGTCATAAAAGTTTTAAAAATATTATTTATTCTCAAAGTGGTTTCATGAGATGAGTCCTTTAAAGAAATATCACAATATTATGAAAAACCTAAGAATACGATATGCAACAGAACAATGCAACAGTATTAAATCCAAAGACTAGGTTTTATTCATGAATTTAAATAATCTTGGACTTTTAGTATTTAAATTTTCCCTCTTTATTGCTATGTTTTAACCAACCACAGCACTATTGTATCTCTGGTATTAACGTTAGCACCCTACTACCACGTATTTCTTTTCTTTTTTTTACCACATATTTCTATCTTTGAAAAGTTCTTATATTTTATGCTTACAAACAGATGAAAGGCATAAGCAGAGGTCTAAGACAAATGCAATGTCCTTTCTACCAGCTTGCCATTGAATATTTGTTAGTTTCAAATGAGGCCCCAAACAGTAAAAAGAAACTGCTCAAACTCCCTCTTTCTAAGGAGGTCTGGCTTGGAGAGATGTGACTCAAACTTTTTGTACGTCTGGGATCTTGCTTTTATCACTGACACTGAGACTCACTCTAAGGAGAGGCAGAGAGGACACTGGCCACAAGATAACTTCTTGTTAGCCTAGGAAAAAAGGCTGTGTTTTCTCTGCTGTCTTCTGCAAAACTTTTGTTTTCTCCTGTCTCAAGCCAAATGAGAGGAGTCATTCTAGAATGAATCAAGAGTGGTGTGTTTGCTCAAAGAGGTGGCATTTTTTATACTAGGCTGTATATTTGTTATTTGCAAAGCTGTGGCTATATAGAAGTGTTGTTCACTACAATGAGAGAATGACTTAGCAATCTGGACATGGCCATGTCCTTTTGTTTATTGGGAGAGTGGCAAACAAAAGGCTGAAGAATGGAGGTCAGTGTCTGATGGCTGTCTAGCAAGGTCACATTTTGGAGGTTGAGATTAGAGTTTCCTAACTGTAACAATACACTTCTTTACAGAGCAGAAAAGCCAATTTGGGAGAGACTGTGGAAAGCTGCTGTGACAGAGCTGTCTAAAATCCTTTAAGAGATGTGATCTCAGTTGGAAGGGGCTTATGCATGTCATAATGGGTGGAGGCAGAAGGTATTACAAAGACTAGAGAAGGAGAATTCTGGAAGATTCTACAAAAATATTATTTAAGAAATCGAGCCAGTACTTGGGTACCTACAGTATCTGGATTGAACAAAGAACTAAACCACAAGAGCATTAGAGAAGCATCTTTAGCTTCTAGGCCTCCTCCTACCTTCTCAACTCACTGAGTGAATCAAAAGTAACACACTCAAGAGCTGAGGTAGAGTGGAAGAAGGACGTAGGAAAATCACAGAAGATCCTGCGCATGCTCATCCTTTTCTCGACTGCTGCTTCAAAGCCTGGTGGTGGTTGCAGATCGAGACTGCAAATAGGAGCAGGTGCAGAAGTTTCCATTCTGGATTCCTTATTATCTAAGAGTGTTCTGATGACTGAAATGGACTGGGAAAGTTCTGATATTTTATCCAAAAGCCATGAAAGGAATCTAGTAGGTTTGAAAGAGAATAATGACGCTTCTGATGTGTTCTGAAAGTACAGCTCATTCAGCAAACTGAAGCATCTTTTTTTTTAACCCAATAATCAAGTAAATTTTTGTTGTTACATCCAAAAGCCAAATTCACATCTGATCTATCTGTGAGTTTTGAGTCTGTGCATTTTATAAACATGTGGAGGGTGGAGAAATCGATTTCTGAATACATATTATACCTGAAAACTTTGCTATTATAATAAAAAGGGTATAGATTGAGAAATACTAACAATGTAAGACACTCCTCTTACTTATGCAAGACCTGAACTTGCATTTCCTAGCTCTGTCCCTGGTCCATAATGAACATTTGATAAATTCATTTTGGAATAAGCTAGAAAGTTTGGTAAACACAAGGGTGAGAGGTGTGCATTAGGGGAAGGTAAGAAGAACTAAGGGCTGGAACCCAGTTACACCCCATCCACCCTAACATCCCTCTTCAACTATATTTCCTATTCCTCCTCCTACCCAGGACACTTCAGCCACCAGTCTTGCTATTCCTTAGGCTCTTCCCTCGCTGCTCCTCATGCTAGAAATATCTATTCACAGATGTCCACATGGCTTATTCCACCTTTCCTTCACATCTGTGCTCCAACGTCACCTTCGAAGGATGTCTATTCAGTGTCTCTACCACTTTACTGCAGCTGGTCTCCCGAGTCCGTGATTCTGATTTACCTTTCCTTCTTCACTTAGACTTTCCGATGGACAGCATTGCTTAACATATTATCATTTTCACGGTTACTGTTCTTAAATACAAGTTCTGTAAGAGTTGGCTTTCTCTCTCTCTAATTTTTATATCCTACGTGCCAACAACGGTGTTTGGAAGGAATGCGAAATAGAGTATCCCTAATCCACAAATCTTAAATCCTAAATGCTCCATTGTCTAAAACTTTCTTATACTTTGATGTGATACCAGAAGTAGAAAATTATACATCATGAAACATTGTCTTATACACAAAAGTACTTAAAATACTACATAACAGTATGGCTGGGAATATGACAGTGGCATATGCATAAGGTCCCAGTTCATTTCATATTACTTTGTGAAGTGAAATTCTGTATCACTTGTAGATTTTTCTGTTTGAGTTCTAATCTATACTCTCTTTAAAAATAATAAAATAACAAGTGTAAATATAATAGTACATTGCCTTCAACCTATGTGTCTATTTGACACATAAATGAATTTTATGTTTAGCTTGGGTCCCATTCTCAATTTATATTATGGTGTAATAAAGACATGGCAAAAGCAGAAAAACTTTGAAACAGGTGACTCTCCTGGTTCCAAGCACTTTGGATAAGGGATCTGCAATCTGCAGTTATCTTAGCTGAATAATGAGGGAGTTAATGAGGGTGAATGAAGAGCCTCAGATGACAAGAGGTCTCTGCCTCTCAGTAGCTGTATTCTACTTAAGGCACCACTGAACTTTGAGAGGGCAAGTGAGGAGTTCAGGTTCCTTTGTCAAGCTGCCACGCTGCACTTTCACAATCTTCTACCAAACCACTTTCCAGAACAGCTAGGGGTGTCAAGTTCTGAGAGTTCCTTGGGAGTGTGCTTTGATCAGGCTCTTGGACATAGTAAATTACATTTGGAGGCTCTTGTTGGAGTTTGTACTTTGAAGCTTATTCCTATATAATGCAGAAAGGATAGGACTTTAGATACACAAGGAAATCTTAAAAATGGGAAGTGAATCAATCTTGACCATTCTTCAAATCAACTTGTACTCAAAGAGCGCTGGAGTGGTTTTGGAACAAATAATCACAGTTCATAGTTGGGATAAGTAAGCTACCTTTGCCAGAGACTTCACCAAATACCTCTGTGGCTATATGTGAAGCAGGGACTTGAGAACACGAATAAGTGAACTTGAAAGAGAATATAAACCTGAGGAAGAAAAATAGCACGAGGTTCCTTCATATAATGCCATGCAGATGGAATCCTAGACACATGAAAGTCCTCTTTGCTTTCAAAGACAAACGAAAACAAGAAGAAAAGGAAAAGAAATTACAGAGATCTTTTTGCATTCCTTTTGAACAATTGATTCTCAGGAAAGCATTCCTGTGTTAGAATTAAATTCAGCATATTGAATTCATTTTCCTTTTCAGCAATACAGTTAAAAAATTGTAACTCCTTTTATAAAACTTTACATAATGATCTCGGGTTTTTTTTTTTAATAAAGAAAGTAGCAATTTCTCGGCAGCCTTTCTTTGTGGGCTAATTTATTCTGTAAGCTAAATAATGCCAGTTCTTCATGTTCTTCCTGATTTTATATTTTGGCACTTAAATCATCTTGATTCTTTTAAATGTGGCTTTTCTCAGTCTAGATTGATGAAGTGCTGGCTCAACAACTCTTCCAACACTCATCTTAAACTTCCTAGGCCTACTGCCTTCATATTTAGCCTTCCTCACTACAAAGACATATATCCACTGTCGGACATTCAGAAAACATGGAAAAGAAATGGAAGAAAATAAAAATCCTTCAGAATTCTTGCTTTCAGCAGTGTCTGTTACTACGTGAGTATCATCATTGCTGTTTATTTCTGTCTGCACACACTTAGTTTTAGAACAAAACTGAGATCACATTAAGTTTGGCTTCTTGTTTATTTTACTTACTAACATGAGCATTTCCTACAGGCAGGTCATATTACTTTGCAGATTTGTAATTGTTTCAAAGAAGGAACTTTTATTCTAATAGTGATGTTTGAAACATGCTTAATGGGGCACCTATATCAGAAATAGGGTTTCTCAGCATTTGCTTTATACTTTATGAGACATGTAAGTGTCTCATGGCTAGGTTATTTCAGACTGTGAATGTTCAGCCAGTTAGAGCTGATGCTCCAAACTTAATTTTCCAAGAAGAGTGACTTGATGACCACTACCAATTTCTGCTTGAGGTATCTGAACCATTTGTTCATGAGGAGAAAGAAACTTCAGGAATGAGTGAGTCTGGAGTATTGACTAAGAAATTCTTGTATTACCCAATGACTGTGCCAATTAGGTAGATGTTCTACCAAGTGACCCAGTGTCAAGCTCTACAAAATAGTAAATATAGCCCGTATCTCACAGAGTTTTTCTGAATTTATGAAGCACTTACACATCAAAACACAGCACTTTTTAGGGACAAGAAAATTTACTACACATATGAAGAGGACACTCAGATGTTTCTTACTTTATACTTTTAAAACCTGAAGGGCATCAAATTTGAAAGTGAAAGCATTTTGAAAATAAATTTTACACCTATCTTTGTATGGGTATTTCTTTATGCATCATCTGAAAGATTTCATTTTACTAGAATCTGGGCAAAGAGAATCTTTTTGTAATAAATATGTGAAAGCTATTTTTCTGTGGCATCAAGAAAAATTATTCACCAGCCAATACTAATTTCTGTAGTATATGTTTTATGTTCATATCTCCACAGACCTTCCTAACCCAACAATTATTACCTCTGCCATGATTTTCTGGTCATCAACTCCCGATATGCATCACCATGAAACAGATAACCAGTAAAGGAAAAATCTCAGGACAATCTCAGAGCCACATTTGGTCTTTCAGACCTTAGAAATAATGTTCTATGAATTTAAAATCTTTGCTAATTAAAGCGACTTTTTATTTTATGATGATAATATTATTATCATCATCGTCATCATATTTTTTGATGTACTTAATTGTTGCAGGGTCTCACTATGCAGTTCAGACTTTGGTGATCCTCCTGCTTTCAGCCTCCCCAGCGCTGGGGTGTGTGGCTGGCTCAGCCTTCCCTGGGGACAGGACGGGCATGGCATGTGGTGCCGGGGATTGAACTGCAGTCCTTGCACTTGCCTAAGCAGGCACTTTAGTCTGCTAAGCTATCTCGCTGGCCCTACAGTGACTTTAAAACAAAAGGTCAACAAATAAGTATGCCTTCTTAGACACAGAGGCAAATGGTTTTCCTTCAATTTCACACCAGAGTAGTAGAAAATTCTTTTCCATTGGAAACCAAGCATCCTTCTATTAACTGGCATATATGAATCAAGTTAAAGTATAAGCTGAAGGTATGACAGAGAATAACTATATTCTGTTAATAGAAGGTCCTTGAATGAAAAGAACTAGAAGTCATCTGGTCAATTTATAGGAAGCGTTGACTTTGACGTTTCTGTTGAATCCACAATCTGTTCCTGTTTTTGCAGCCTTTGAAGAATGAGCAGCAGTATTTATAATCTCTAGTTTCAGCTCTGCATTTTTTTTTCCACTGAAGATCACTGGGTCTTTGTTACCTGCCAAATTTTGCTACTTGAAATTTTCTTGTTTCTATAGTAAATGAATTAAAATGAGGAGGAAAGATCCTCCACGGGACAGGACTGTTGGAGTTTTCCTAGGAATGGTTACGATTACTTTTTTATTCTTAAGTCATGTGAGTGTTAGTGAACATCACCTATTCAGAGGTGCATACTGTGCTTTGAGTCTTATGTAAGGGAGCAAAGCAGAGAACACGGCCCCATCATTAAGAAATTTGGCATAGTAAGAAGTAGTGACAACCGAGTTATCCTCAGAGGAGCTACCATTTTTTCTTACAAATCACATTCTGCATCATGCTACAGAAGAACACTACTTCTCCTACTAAATTGAACAAATAAAATAGTGTACCTTTCCATCACCAGCTAAGACTGAGTGAAGTTGAGGGAAGGAGGATACACAGAGATGTGCGCGTGTGGCACAGGGTGTTGGTATTGGTAGTGGTGGTGTGCCAAGTGTGCACCGTTAATAGGAGAAGATGTCAAAAAATGAAGCATAATAATAGTGCAATTTATCCTTGCTAAATGTACTGCAGTGTGCTATAATTAAATATGAAAACCTAAATTTATCTCTATGTTCGGTTGTCATTAATTTAACAGGGAGTGCACATGTTCTAATCTAATGGCTGATTTTTTTTTCTCCATGTGCAGCATATTAAAATGTATATTAGCCTCAAGGTGCATAAACACAAAATAATAGACCAAAGGTTTTGGCCTGTGGAGAAAAAAAATCCATGCTCAAAGGCCGTCAAGTAGCTCTGATGCAGGGGAGACACTCACTTAGCCTCATTAAGCCAAAGCTCTCTTTTGCTTGTCTTTTGTTCTGCATGACAGCAGCCTCTTTGTTGTATAATAATTCATTCCAAGTTCGTTCCAAGCTACCGAAACTGGTGAACTGTGGCCATTTTAATGAGAAGCATTGGTGGGATGCATAATCTGGAAGCCACGTGGGCCAGGCAATCACAGAGCACTGCAGCCAGCAAAATGAGATATTGTCGAAATCACAAATTTGTCAAGTTGTTTTTGGACAGGGTATTATAATAAGCACTAAAATATGCATCCTATTACTCTGCATCTGCCAGTCAAAGATCACTGTAATGAATGCGTGCTGCAGGGTATAACCAGGCCGTTTTCCTAAGTAAAACAAACCACAGTGTATAGAAAAGAATTATGTTGGGTGGTTTTTTTTTGGTCCCTTTCTTCTTCTTTTTTGGCATTATTGAATTTTTAAAAAAATCCTTCTGGACAATGAGTCAGATTCCCCTGGCATGGTGTCCACTGCAGGCAGGGAATGCACATGCCTACGGGGTTAGAGAGTTAACATGAATACACTGCTTTTTAGTAGGTGTGCTACCAACTGAGAACACAAAAGCTCAAACTGAAGTCTCAGATGGAATCTACTGAAGAATTCCTGGGAGAGGAAAAAACCAGAGGAGAAAATTTCCCTCACAATTATCTTGGAAGTTGTGTTTTATCATTTTCTACATAGATGGTTTAGCCTTTGAAATCTGTTCTCATGTTTGTTTGCCTTTCTTCTTCATTTATACTGGCTAGATTTTCTTTTCTTTCCTTCCTTTCTTTCCTTCCTTCCTTTCTTTGTTTTCTCTCTCTTTCTCTCTCTCTCTCTCTCTCTCTTTCTTTCTTTCTTTCTTTCTTTCTTTCTTTCTTTCTTTCTTTCTTTCTTTCTTTCTTTCTCCTTGTCTTTCTATTGTTTGCTTTTCACATGAACCTGAAGCTTTGGGAAAAAAATAGATGAACCAATACCCCATGGAACTTCCATATTAGCTTGCTTAAGAAAACAGTATTGACATGTAAGGTGAATCTTTTCAAATATGCATAATAATGGCCCACAGGGAGCATGAGTGTATACCTTATATCTAAACCAGAAGTCTACTAAGAATGAAGGGAAGTAATGAATAATTACAGGCATCAAAAGCAGCACTGTCATGAGCAAAAGGCCTATGTGATTCTCAACCAATCACAGGTTCCAAAATTGGCAAATGTGAAGGAAGCTCATCACCATCCATGGCTGTTAACATATCCTGTTATTTTAGACAATTTGTTTCAGATAATTTAAGATATTTTGGAGTCCTTGGTCAAAGAACTCTCCACAAAGTCTTCTTGAAAGTATGATGATAGTAGAACATACTCTCAAATGGTAGAGGATTAAATTCTTCAACTCTTTTCTAGCCATGCACTAGGGAAACCTGGTGAACCTTTCTTCACAATAAGCACCATGTGGAACAAATTATAAAAGTATGATCCTTATGGTATTTCTAAATGAGGCCAGATGTAGAAAGGTAGGCAAGACCAAATATCACAAAGACTTGGCTATATAAGAACATTTACAGACAATGTTAATATAAGCAAAAGATTGATACACTCTTGGTTCAGAGAAGAAAAATATTATATCAAATGAGAAAAAGTGAACAAATCTTCTTGGAATAGGTAAGGACAATACCTTGAAGGCATAGTAGAATTACCAATGGGCAAGGAGAATAAAGAATCAGCTGAATTGCATAAGATGAGCCAAGATATTGAGGCTGTATTAGAGGGCACAGGGCACAGTTGGAGGCTTCCTGACTCAGATAATTTTGTGCAAAGTGAAACAAAGGCATAACTGGTAAAATAGGTTGAAATGAGATCATCAAGAACCTTGAATATTTGATGAAAGAATTGCATTTGTTGATCAACTAGTGGCACTGAAGGATCTGAGCAGGAAAATAAGCTGTGAAAAGAATAAACTGGCAGGGATACATGTGGATATGTGGAGGATAAATCTGGCAGGAGAAAATTTAGAGGTTCTGAAAGTCTGAACTATGACGTTGATGCTTAAAAGGATAAAGATAGCACTGGCAAAATACTGCTTTTCTCTGGAGTATTCCTATGATTAAGACATATATGCTTGTGTCCTTTCTTCTCAACAACTTTCATGCCTTCAGATCACCATTTTATCTTATTTTTTATCATGTCAAGCTCATTGATTGCAGAGTGATGCTCTCTTTTTTATACTTTGTTTTGAGCTTGGCAAAACCCAGAGTGTGAGGGCAATATTGGTTTAAGAGACTTGATGTAGACTAAGCTGGTAGGCCTTCTTGTTTACCTTAGTGTTTTGAAGTGTAAACACTTGGGGGAAATGACAACTTTATCCAATAGGTACAGATTTGAAAAGGAAAATAAGTGTGAAGCAAACAAGAACTCTGAGTTTACCTTAAGAAACAGAAGCTTGAAGCTCTGCCCATAGCTGTACTCATGGAAGCCTGAAAATGTACAAGTGCCCTGGGATACAGTGTCTGGAGCCTTAGAGCTCTGATGCATGACAAGCAAGCCTCTTCAGTGCCAAGGTCTGAGTCTCTGGGGTATTGCTGCATTCCCCCACTGCCCATATGTGTTCTTTTTGGTGTGCTCTTTGTGTGTGTGTGTGTGTGTGTGTGTACATGCACATGTGTGTATTCCATTGGGACATTTGCTCTTGAAGTCTGGTCATCAAACTAGCTTTTCCCTGGAGAGAATTTCATAGCATACAGAAAAAATACACATTTTTCTATAATTTGTGGATGTTATTAAACTAAAGACAGATCTAAAGCACAGTAACTAGAATATTTTCATTTGTCTCTTAAGTTCATGAAATTTCTATCCACTCATCAATTTTCTACTTTTACTTTTCAACTTTGGCGATGAATTCTAAGAATCATTTTGATTATAGATAAATCTTATTTTGTAGGGAATAAGGAGAGCAACTGTGATTTTTTTCTTCAAATACCTTAATAATATTTATCTTCAAAATGCTATCTTTAAATATACTGTGACAATCTTATGGCTCAGTACATATGGGAGACATCTACCACAGAATCCCTGCCAATGTCTGGCTTTAATTAAAATGAAATGTTACAATGATGTCATCCCACATTCTGGTATCATGACAAAAATGTTTGAATTTCTATTATTAAACAAGCAGAAGTACTTAGAAAAACTTCTAATGATCCTTCTCAGAAAAGATAACCTTTTAGGAGACATGGTTTGTTTCTCTTTATCCTTCTTGATACCTATTTCAGCTTTGTCTTTAGCTAAATCATAAGCTCTGAATATCAAAGACCCACATCATTTTATTAGTGGACAAGAAAGGTAAATGTAAGTGTTTCATACATTTTAGAGCACATTTCTACTGTAAACATAAGAGGTGCAGATGCTTTAATGGAAGATGACAGAAATAAGCAATTTTTGGAAAATTAATATTTATTAAATGAATAGTGCATATGCTAATCATCATATATTCATACTGTATAATATTTAAATATTCTACATGAACCAAATTGACACCTCACATCAGTGGCAATCTATTTTGTATTCTAGTTGTATTTCGTCTGCAAAACAGTTATTCCTTAGTTCTTCCCAGTGTCATTACGTCCTGTGGCAACATCATCTTGCAACTATATTTCTATAATACCAATACTAGCTATAGAGTTTGAGGTTCCAGTAAAAATAAAAGTGCAAATCCTCTTGTCTAAAAATTAAGAACTTCAAAATAGAACCAGTAAAGTACAGCTGGAGTAGAAGCCTTCTGAGAGGGGAGACTTAATCAAATGTTGCTTATCCAGGCAGTGAACTCATGCGGCAAACTTGCAATAGTATTTCCGCTTTCACCTGCACCTTTCTTACATATGTTCACAGAGCAGTACATTGATGATTTAAAAATGAAGTCTGGACAATATCATCACCTGGTGAAAATGATTTGGCAGGTTTACTTTTTAGAGCAATAAAATCTGAATTCTTTTTTAATGTCCAACAAGAGTCTATGTGATGTGCCCACCGCCAACCTTCTGTTTCCTCGTAGTGGTACTGTCCACCTTTTTGTCTCCCTTTGGCCCACAGGCCTTTATTTATTTATTTTTATTTTAGGGAAGGGTCTATAAGGTATTCAGGGTCTCACTATCAGTAGTGATCCACCTGTTTACAGCCTCTCAACAACTGGGATTACAGGCGTGCACCACCACACCCAGTCTCAATTGCTGTCTCAGCATGCCCTGAGAGCTGGGCCGGCATGGCAGGTCTGGGGATCAGACCCCCACCCCCCGCACCTACTTGCAGGCGCTTTACTCTGCTGAGCTATTTGGCCAGCCCTTAAGTCCTTCTTTCTGTTTACGGGACACTACCCTGGATGCTGTGCATAACTTCCTTCTTGCACTTCAGATCTCATTTCAAATATTATTTTCGCAGATACCCACACTAAAAGAGCTGCACATTCCCCATGATTTTCTCTATAAGCCTGTCTTTCACCTCTTCCTAACAGTGAAAATCATCTTTAAAAAAATAAAATCATTGCTCTGCACCATTAGATGTACTCTCCAAGAGGGAAAGAACCCTGTCTGCCTTGCTCACCAAACCATCATCCTGTTTAGTACAGTCTCTCGCTTGTAGTATGTACTTAATAAATGTTTGTTGAATGAATGCAAAAAATGAATGAATGTGAGTACCAGATGTAGTTAGCATGGTGCCTTGGTTAGGTGTACACATGAACCAAAGTGCGATTTCTTTGTATATAACTATATAATGTTTAGGTTACTATGAATATGTCCCAGTGACTTTTCATCCCTAAATGGACAAAATGATATATACATTGGAAGTGATAAACAGATGGTCTAATTTTCTTGGAATCCACTACTTATTAAAATCTTCTGGATGAGGTCTGGGGATAGGTTTTCCAAGCTTCTATATGTAGATGTACCATAAATTTGCTGTACACTTAAATTTATGGATTGAATGCAAATATTTTAATACAGTTCCTAATGCTAAATTTGGGAGTCATATATTTCATGATTTCATGCCATCTGTTGAGTTGCTTTGACCTAGCAGATCGGTGACCTTGTTCAGGGCAAGGACAGAATACCATTAGTACTAATGTCATTCAGAGACATGAATTCAATCACAGCAAATCTGGAACCTGGGTTAAGCTGCGCACAAGTGCATTTTGTAGTGTGTTTGTGTGGGAAGCTTTGGCTCTCAGTCAGAGGAGTTTTACATGCCATTGGTTGTGCCCTGTCCTCTCTTTCAGCTGTATACTCCTACCTTTCCAAGCACCTGGCTCTTTCTACCTCAGCAGGTAATCATTTAATGGTCTGCACTTCACTTTCCTTAGTAGTTTACCCCTATTGGACTCCCAGCTCCTCGAGGAATAACTTTAATTCTTGTCACACTCTAGCACCCTGCTCCATATTGTCCCACAAAATTGAAAAGGAAGCTGGGTGTGGTGGTGCATACCCGTAATTCCAGCACTCTTGGGAGGCTGAGGTAAGAGGATTGCTGTGAGTTCGAGGCCAGCCTGGGGTACATGGTGAGTTCAAGACCAGCCTGAACTGTGTAGTGAGACTTCCTTCACAAAAAATGAAAAAGAAATGTCTCCAAAATTAAAATAAAAACAAAAAATCCCACAAATGCTCAGCAACATTTCTTTCTCTATTATTTTTCTTTTGGGATAGGTAAGGTATAATATGTTTTGGCAACCAGAAATGTAGCAAGCTCACTCAAGCAATTCCATATAGGTACTGGGCTGTTTTCTGTACTCATGAAGTCCTTTTGCCAGGATAATCAATATTTAATATTTATTTATCTAACACAACATAGGACCTGAGAATCCTGCATCATCTGTCTCCATGACTTCTGGAGGGAGTGAGATACACCTCTTTCTACATCCTTGTGTCCAGTCTCTCTTTCTCTTGTGCTGTTAACATTTTTTTTTTTTTTTTTTTTGTGGCCACCTTGGGGGCAGGGCTGGTGCAGCATGCAGTGCCAGGGATGGAATGTTGTCCCCTGCATGCTTGCCTAAGCAAGTGCTTTGTATGCTGTGCTATCTCGCTGGCCCAGTTAACTTAATTTTAACTACCATCTTGTTCTTTATTTTGAAATAAAATTAAGGTTAGTTATAAGAAACCTCACAAAAATGGAATGTATTGCATCTTTCTGGAATTCTAGACCATTATACAAGGGTTTTTTCATTGAAATAATCATTGTATTATGTTCAACTGTTTTCTTTGTTTATCTGGGAACACTAGAAGTATAATTACCAGCTTTTATAAAGTAATAAAATCAATGGAATAAACTATGTAAGGACTAGGGCTTATTGTTATGAGCTAGGCAATAAAACTAAGTCAATACATATATAGAACATTAATATCAGTATTAAATCCAGCTATCTTATATCATGAAAAAATCATTATATTTAATGATTTTTACATAAAATCTATTCCCTTTTAAAACATAAAACCATTGAAAATGCTAAAATATTTTGCACATATTTATATTGTAACATATTTCATTTCAGATTATATATATTGAGATAATATACTTTTATACTAGAATGTAGATAGTTCTGAGTAGTCAAGGAAGATTTAATAATGTCTATTCTCTACATGAGAAAATTGAAGCTCAGAAAAATTATGTAGTCCCATATAATCACCCTTGAAGTACAGCCAGAATCGCAAAATCCAGATCTTCAGATCCATATTTTCTCTATTTTATTCTTATATTTTTAACAAATATGGAAGAAATAAAATGTATTTTAGATTAAAAACACAATAATAAGCATACTTTAATACTTCTTGGATGAAGTTAAAAGCAAAATACTTTTATGGACAATTTCTAAAATAGTATATTATTTAATGTCTCATACTATTTTTAATCCTTCTTCAGTCTTTTTTTATGTATTTAGTGCAGGGTCTATAGGGTCTCACTACACAGACTGGATTCGTAATGATCCTCCTGTTTTCAGTTTCCCAAGCACTGGCATTACAGGTCCTTGCCAACATGTCTAGTCTCATTCACCCTCTCAGTGCACTCAGGAGGTGGGGCTGGCACGGCACACTGGGGATCAAACCCTGGTCGAAATACCTGACTAAGCAGGTGCTTTAATCTGCTGAGCTATCTCAGCAGATTAAAGGCTGGCCCTATTTTTCAGTCTTTTCCTAAAAAAAAGTATTAAATGAATATTATAGCCATTTAAGATAAACTATTCCTAGTCTGACACAGCCTATAGTCTTCTTACTTTGAAATTTGATGGTATTTCTATTTTGTTAGGTGGTGGTTGTTGTATAGATAAACACATGCATGTGCATACACTGATCCATTAATATCTATTAATGAAGTTACTATATAATGATTATATAATGATCATATATAATCATATTTATTAGACATAATAAAATAACATATATTAATATATGTTCCCATATAAATATTGTATATACATTCCAGCACACATAAGGAAGACTGACACATGACACATTTGGACATAAATTTTTCATATTTGTATATTAACTCCATGGGTTCTTTCAGCAAGCTATTTTTTTCAAGGTATAACATGCCTGAGAAATGGACATACTTCCAAGTTTGTTTAGATGGTTTTCATGGTTTTCTCACTGATAAAGTAGAATTTTAAGTATAAGCTCTCTTATTTTTATCTGTCCTCAATCTGAGTGCGTCCTAGTTCATTAAATTTAGAAATCCTTTCCCATTGCCCTTCTGCCATGTAGTTAATGATCTGTAAAACACTTAAAAACACTAGAGGAGTTCATTTTTAAAAAGGAACCCTATAGAGAAGCCTTCAGAAATGTGATAAAATCTCTTGTAATCAGCCATTTATTTATTTGTGCTTTAAGTACTAATTTTCCTATAGTAGATGTTTTCTTTTAGCAGGGCAAACCTGCAGTGTGTTCTGTAGCTTAACCTGATTATGACCGATAATATCTTGATTTTTCCCATTACTATTGTACAAAATGACTCAGAGACTAATTAGCTGAATTGCTATCCAGAGAAGCAGGATTTTGGCTTAGGTGGCAGAGAAGCAACCAGGAGCTAGACCCATCCTGCTCTTCCATCTCTGTGGTGCTCATGAGCGGTGCGATAATGTGATGTGCGTTTAGATCTGGCTGTATGGCCCCAGATCACTATGGCGGGCTATGTTAAGGTGTATGCTAGGTAATTTAAATAGTAGGTATCCTTGGCCTAAGTAAGTTAATATTTTGTTTATGTCATAGCAAAGTGAAATGAGTTATAGATGTATTAGACTTGCTTGAGCTCTTCTTGGCCTGATAATGGTGTATAGAGTCAATAAGACCTGTTTTCTCCTCCATGGACTATTTGGTAGCCCAAAAAGCAGAGGATACAGATTTGGGCTGGATGTTTTTAAATATGTAACATGTATATTAATGCTTGAGATAGTTTTTTTTTTTGTCTAATTTCTCTACTATAGTTCAAATTTTTCCCCAAATCAAAGGCTTTTATCATTTCATAGTACTGTTAGTCTGACCTTGGAAACATCATTTAAAATATTATTCTTCTCATCTATCAGACCTTATAAATCACAGTGTTTGACTGTGTATGAAGTTGAGCCAAATATTCTTTTGTGTCCAAATAATCTTTTTGAATTTTTGAATTTTCACATGAATCATTAAAACATTTTTTTATTCCCCTTCCATGATATGTCTTTGGGTAGGAGGCCCTGAATTGCACTAGTTGATTTTATTATCCTAATACATTGATAGTCTAATTTTGCTACAATTTGTTCTTCAATTTCACCCAGCTGTAGGCCTTCTGATAATACTGCTTTCTAAATTGTGTCTATTAAATGAGCTATTTTGTATTATTATTTCACAAATTCATATCTTACATTTACTCAGGTTTCATTTCATTTCTCCTTCCTTATCATAACCCCTTTATTATTCTTTAGTTGGAGTTATCTTTTTTCTGAGAATTGAAAGTATATCTCAAGTTAGAGCCATCTATAAATTTTCCTAATGGTTTTTAACCTCACTTTCCAATGATGTCACTAAGTAAGACACGAGTTCTTCACATGTTGCAATTTTATCATTTCTCAAGCTTTAACTTATGTGTCAGCCACCTGGGGATCTTGAAGGTGCAGACAAAGATTCAGTGGGTCTGGACATGGCCCCTGCCCCGATGTTGCACTGTAGTACATTGGAAGTGCTGACATTGCTGATTCAGGAGTAGCACTGATTGGCACCTTAGAGTAGCACTGGTCTCAACAACTGCAGTTGGTACAATGACATAAAGGACTTAATTGATTTCAAATACAGTTTTAAGGAAAAAAATTCTATTTTTTTATTCCTGGGGATGTTTTGAATTGGTGGTCATTTTAAATGAATAAACTTCTTTGACTTTGAATGAGAGAAAGACTTTTGTTTTAATATGACCTAAAAAGGAGTAGAAGTTAGGTGTTCCTTCTTCACACTCCAGGGTTGTGTTCTTAGATAGAATGATGCTGAGTTCTTTTCAAACTCTTCTTGACAATAAGCTATCTCACCTGTTTGTCCGCATTCAAACATATATCACCTTTTCTGCCCATTCATACCGCTTTAAAGACCCTTTTTCAATGTATTTCCATCTCGTGCCTTTCTCTTATTGAGAAGACTTATCTACTTATGTGGGATTTCATTCTTCAAATAAGATAGGTTTTATTACTGACCCTCAGTAACACACATGCCTAGCCATCCCTATCTGCTGTTTCCTATTATTAAGTCACTTCTCTTATCCAGGACAACAAAGTCCCTTGCATTTCCATGGTGACTGAATTAAGAAGCAGTGATTATAAGGCATCAGCCAGAACATCTGAGACAGAAAAACAGGATGCTTGAAATTTCTCTTGACTCAGAAAATGTGATTCTCATGGTACAAAGTTGGGCTTCTGAAATTTTTCACTTTCTGTGAACACACATCTTGACTGACATATTTTCAAGTTGTAGAAGCATTCCCATTCCTGTAATACTGGTATGGCCTCTGCTTTGCTTTCGACACTTAATGGACCGGAGTTAAAAGTGTTATATTTTCTAGACATGTCTGGATTTCAGATGATATATGCCTGCAACTAAAGAATGAGATTCTACACAATGAGCAGTGTTGGGCTGGTGCTTCCGTAATAGCCAGGTGCCATCTACTTGGCCTCGGCTGCTCAGGGTAACCACATATATGCTTCCTGAAGTGCTGGATGCTTAAAAATGTTTTACTTCATTCCTCAGTTAACAAAAATGACCCTGAAAAGTACACTGATGGCAAGCAGTATTGCACCAATTATACCCTTCACTGCATTTGATTGTAGGGTTTTCTCTTTATTAGCTTAAAAGTGAGCAATACCAAGTCCAATTCCCCGGGGCCTTTTGTGCTTCCACAAATCATGTCAAGTTGCTCACAATCAGTGAATTCATTACGCTGATTTAGAGACGGTAGTGCATAGGATGAGAATTTTAAAACAACAGCAGAAGACATTTGAGTCTTCAATTTGTACAACTTTGCAATCTGAAAAAATTTTGCATCTAGGTGAATGTTTTTTCTCTTAAGATTTTTCACTTTATTTACAATAGATGATATTTTGGGGAAGTTCTATTTCAGATAATGGCCATTTCTCTTTTCAGTCTTTCCCTGCAAGTAACTTGCCAGAAACACACACACACACACACACACACACACACACACACACCACTGGAGTTATACAAAGGGAATTAAGAGGTCCAGAAGACTTCAGAAACAGGAAGAGAGATGACACTTGGAAGACAGGCCCAAGAGAGAAATCTTGCCTCACCAGTTAAGAAATAAATAGCTTAGGGCCAACAAAACTCTTAGAGACTAAAGGCATTTCAAGGAAAAGAAGAAGCTATACAGAGGGAACACTGAATTCGCCATGTGTACTTCATCAAAATCTCTGCTTGGCATTTGCCAGGCAGCCACGTGAAGGTTAAAATAACCACACAAATTTTCCTTGGCTGCTACATTCAGAAGGGTCAGAGGTTGGGGTTTTCAATCAGAGTAGCTAACTATCTGCTAACACAAACAAAAGTCAGAGCTCCTGTAGAGTCCAGTCTCTTTACAATGTATCATTGAAGCAGTCTGGTTACAATTCCACAGAAAGAGGAATCATGAGGAAAAATGCACTGACAATAAGTGATGAAGTATTGCAGAGAAGAGATAAAAATAAAACAAAAAAAAGTCTAGAATTGAAAACTGAGATATTGCAAGTAAAAAAAAATTACCACACGAGGCTCACATTATAATGGAATTAGTATAAGAAAAAAATACAGTAAACCTGAAGCAAGATCAATACAAGTTATCTGTTCTAGGGAACAACAATAATCATTGGGGGAAAAAAAGGAAAAGAACATTCAAGACATGTAGAATACTATCAAAGTGTCTGGTATCAATTTAATTAGAAACCCAGGATGATGATTGAAAGAAATAATGATGAAATATTCCCTAAATTTAGAACAATATTTACAGGTACGAGAAGCCCAAAGAAACTTAAACTAGTCAAATACTACAAATTAGTTCTTGAAGGTTTGTAACATTTTAACATTATACAAGGGAGCAATGCGGGGACTCTGAATTTAATGTACCAAAAGGAAAATGAAAGTGGATTAGTATTATATTCTGTTTCTTTTAAAACATTCTACCATTAGAATGTTAAATAAGAGCTGTAGGAATAAATTTATTAGATAACTAAACAGACGTGATTATTCATTTGTTATGTCACTTAACATTCAAGATTCACTTTCTTTTTTTATCTCCTTTTCTTTTTTTAAAAAAACTCTTTTTTTAAAATGTGTGTGTGTGTGTGTGTGTGTGTGTGTGTGTCCAGGTCAGCCCACCTGGGGGCGGGGCTGGCTGGCATGTGGTGCTGGGGGATTGAACCGCGGTCCCTGTGCTTTGCCAAGCTTGCTCCAAATAGGTGCTTTAGACCACCGAGCCATCTCACCAGCCCTTATCTCCTTTTCTTTACACTGTTTCTCCATCTATCATTTCTTTTTATTATTATTATTTTAAAGAAACAAATATAAAAGCAATACAGAATTTCAAAACAAGATTTCCCTTCTTTTTCTATCCTGTAGGAAAAAAAAGCAACGGACAATTTTTTTTCTTCTTCATAACATTATAGTGAATAAGTGGCCTTTCACTGTTTGGGGTAAAGAATCACTATTATTACTTTGTATTTCTAATATTTAATCCCTCAACAGTTAAACAATATGATACTGTTTCAAGACAATTTTGGAACAATTTTTATTTAAAAAGCATGAAATAATGAAGCCAGATAGGAAAGATAAAGAAGAATAATGTGGGTAACTTCTCTCTGATATTTTCATGAATGTTAAATAAGATGACTGGAAAGGTACAGTTGAAATGGAAGATAGAATGTTTTCCCCAAGCTCTTTATAATAAAACGTTCAAAGTTACACATCTTCAACTGAACACTGTATCTTCTCTGTTTTGCTGATAAGAAAGTTGAAAACTGCACCTGTTTAATATACCACCTGACATCTGTGAGATTAAAAAGTCCAGTAAAATTTTGAAGTCCAACTGATGGGGTGTGTGATCTCAAGAGATAAGTTAACTCTTTAAACAAACAAACAAAAAAAGATAGGAAGAGATTTCTACCCTCTTATCAGGCTTTCACTAGTTCTAGTTTAAGGTACTTAAAATAAATTACAATTTTGTTGGTACTCCAATTTTCTTTGATTATCACTTAGTTTGAATATCTGAAGTTGAAAGTTAATCTGATGGCTTTACCTACAGAATCATGGGAAACAGGAATAAAAACTTTAATTACTGTTTTCTTTTCATACCCCAAATTTAAAAACTATTTTGGAAACAGAAATTGAGGCCTTTTGTTCTCAAGTTAAATTTTTAGATAACTTCAGGAAAGCTTGTGTTAACTTGCTAAAATACTCTCAAAAATGGATTAACATATTTTATAGATGTCAATCTCTTCCTTACTCTCACCCTAAGCAAAGCCTATTTAATTTTCAGCAGACATTTTAGCATGCAGTAGTCTAAATGACATCCTGTGTTCGTATCTTGCACTGGCTGATTTGAAGGCAAACAAACTACCTTCTCTGTCTCTTTCAGTACAGAAGCAACAGATTTATGACTAAATTGACTGAAAAACTTCTGACTCCCTCTTCCTCTTCCTCTTCCTCTTCCTCTTCCTCTTCCTCTTCCTCTTCCTCTTCCTCTTCCTCTTCTTTTTTGTGGCTCACTCAGACTGCCCTGGAAGAGAGGCTGCCACAGCATATGGTGCCAGGATTGAACCATGGTCCCTGCGTTTGCCAAAGCTTGCCTAAGCAGGCGTTTTAGTCTGCTGAGCTATCTTGTTGGCCCCTGACTTTTATAAATTCATGAATTCAAGAATTTTTTTTCCATGACTAAAGCATATTTTCTGTATAGCTGCAGCATATGTTCTAAAGAGCCCAACTGTATGTACAACTCTCATTGAATGTTTTAATTTGAATAATAGGAGCTCCATCATAAAAAAAAAAAGCAGGCTGGAACCTGTATAGAGAAAATACAATATTATCCCATCATACTGACATAATAAAAAAAAAAAAGTGAAAGGAGCCATGTTCAAATAAGTTAAGTGTTTTTTGTAAAAAAGAACTCTCATTTTTTGGAAGCATCTGCATTTAGGAGGAACAATGAAGGTTTTTAGGCCACTCAACACGTAACAGTACAATTGGGATATATAGAACTGTTGTTCATTGTAAATTTCATATGAACTCTAAGTTATGTTTAAAGTGATCTTTCCAAATGAAACAATGTAGTACTCAACTTTACACACTGGTTTCTGTGAATAATGTCACAAGTTAACCGAATCCATTCATTCCACTATAACAAAATATTACAGTCTGAGAAGTTTTACAATTCAGATTTATTACTCACAGTTCAGAGATTAAGAAGTCCAGAATTAAGGCAGCAGTTGGTTTGAGATCTAGTAGGTGCTTTGTATGGAGGAGATGACACTATTCCTTCACAGCATGGAAGAGACAGAAGGCCTACACACTCTCCCTTGGACCCTGACTGTGTTTGTAAGACCACCCAAGGCCATACCTCTTAATACTGTTGTGCTGGGGATTCAAATTCAGTGTCAGTTTTGGACAAGACACCATTACTCAAACCACAGCACCTTCATGTAGAAATAGGATTCAGAGAACAACCTTGTAGCATTCACTTATTTCAGATCCATAGAATTGGACTCTTTAGAAAATGTGGCATAAGTGTAGTAAAATTAAGGCTGCATAAAAATGGGAACCATTCACCTTCTTTTCAGGATTTCCATAGGATGAGGATGATTTTTCTTTCATGCTCTGTAGCCCATGACAGCTAACCAGTTCAACTACCTTTCCTTCTAAACTTTCCCTCCTCTGTGTTCAGATGCACAGGAGTTATTTCTGTATTATAAACTCTCTAAACAAAAGCAAGAATGCCATACTTTGCCAGTTGGGTTAAAAAGAATAATTTAATACAGATACAGAATACTATTGAAGTATAATAGCATCTAAAGATTTTAGGAAAATTCTTCATTTTATTTTCAGTAGGTTTTATCATTATTTCTACATCATTTCTGAGAGCATAGTAATGTTAAATTAGGAAACAGTGAAGTTTTCAATAGCAACAGTGTAGGTTTATAAAAATAAGAGATTATATTTTAGATGAATCTTCCCACAAACAGATTTATATTTCAAGCTTTTCTCTTGAAAAATGTTTTTAGATATATCTCATGGAAATTTTGGGGTAGGTTAAAAATTAAAATCATTTTGACTATAGGAAGAATGCAGTATACATTTGTGGAATATCTTCCTTATATTGATATACTCTATTTATTTAGAGTGCTGTTATTAGATTTAAAAATTAAAAAAAATCCTTCCATTTCCTGTAAGTTACTACTTCTTGACGCTGTACAGTTCTTGGACATAATTACTTTGAGTCTCCAGAGTAGGATCTGTAAGCAACTAATGAAGGATTCCTGGTAGAAGCAGACAGAATGAGACAATGCCTACATAACTGATATCAAATTATATCCGTAGGGAATGTGGTGCTATCTATATTCTATAAAAGTTTATAGCAAAAGCACACTAATTTGGATGAATTGTGTGAGGAGTTCTACTGAATTGGTGAAAGTCTGAATTATAGATTATTGGGAAAGACATACGCTTTCAGATACATCCCCTGGAAGGAAGCACTAACAAATGCTCATTTAAAACAGCACATTTATTGTTGAATTTGCATGAATTTTGATGGTGTACTTGAGAGTTGTTAATTATCTTAAGTAGGTTAAACAGTTACTTGAAATGTGTTTATACTAATAATTTGCTTAGGAAAGTAGGGTTTATTATTTTATAGCATAAAGATATAGTCTCAAAAGACTAAATATCTTGCATTTTAAGTTAGAATATGGGTAAAATGCACAAGTTTGTAGTTCTTGATTATTAGTCATAGAAAACTTCCAGGCCTCTCACTGAGATGTCCACTATTTTCATTTAATATTCATAAATATATTTCTGTAATAAAATATCATGTCCTGATAAGAGATTCAATTTTCCAAATTTGGATGACAGATTTCTATAGTGCATAATCATAAAATTATTCTTTCAATCATTTATATGCAAATTCTATTTGAAAAGAGAGATTTTGAGAACATAGAATCTTTTTTTTAATAAGTGTAATATTCTCCAATGAATAAGTTAAGCATTTCTTAGACAAATAAGACTATCCTGAGTCTTACCTGATATCTATCTAGGTCCCAACTAATAATCCTTACCACTTTGCTCAACAGACTATCCTAATCAGTTGTAGAATGTCTTCCCAAGAGCAAAGTATACTTTATAGCAAGGCACACCTTTACCCTAGTGAGAGGATATGGAATGGTTTGGAGTTTGCATTTTTATTTCCTTCTGTTTTGATTAAAAAATCCTAGCTTGACCACTTACAAGTCATCTTGTCTTCCTTCCTTCCTTCCTTCCTTCCTTCCTTCCTTCCTTCCTTCCTTCCTTCCTTCCTTCCTTC
>NW_004524650.1:3224643-3248838 GCF_000260255.1 Octodon degus | reverse complement strand
TTCCTTCCTTCCTTCCTTCCTTCCTTCCTTCCTTCCTTCCTTCCTTCCTTCCTTCCTTCCTTCTTTCCTTTCTTTTTTCCTTCCTTCTTTCCTTTCTTTTCTTTCTTTCTCTTTCCTTTTTTTTCTTCTGTAGAGCAGGACTATCACCCAACATATTTATCACCTCTGAAAGTTAGATAAGGTAAGTTAATAAGGCATTTTAGCTGAGTGTGTGGTATTGAGTATGTGGTAGGTAAAGGTTAATTGTACTGCTTATTTTTGTCTGACTATTGAAAGGAGCAGTTAATCTTTTTTTGTACATATTGAATTATTTTTTATCTTTCATTCATTTTAATGAGAAAAAAGATAAAATAGGAATGAAACAGTTTAAAAACAGGTTAGTATGACAATTACAATAATTAATACATTGCATGTTGTTGTCTTCATAGTAGTCATTTTGCTCTTCTAAGTGCGTACTGCTTCTAATGTCATATCAATAACTGCTATACTCTCTTTAAAGTAAATGTTTGTAAAAAGGAGCAGTTAATCTTTAAAATTTTTGTCCTTTTTAATTTCTTATAATTTTGTTTTTCTTTTTTTAGCAATTTTGCATGCTCATATCTGGTAATCTAAACAACCATTTTGAGACATTAGGCAACATGACAGCCATTGTTGAATTCCTATTATTTTGTTTAGTGAAATTCTATATTGTTTCTAATGATTTATTATTATTATTATTGATTCTCTTTAAAAAAGAAAAAAGCCAATATCTATTACCTAGAAATACATCAAATGAGGAAACTGTGCATTTTACTTGAATTCTAGTAGAATTTTCATCCCTAGACATACATGCCTGTCTTTTAGACAAATTTCCCCACAAGAAAAATGCTTGTTTCCTTTTTTCACAATTAGCTATTTTTTAACCAATACATTTTGATATTTTCAAGGTGATGAAATTCAATTTGAACATTTGGATTTTCAGAATTCATATTTTTCTCTTTGGAAAAATTTACACGTGTCCATATTTGACCTTGGCATTTCTCCGTGTGTACTGGTTATTCAGAGATTTATTGAGTTTTAACTGTATCCTTAAAACTCCTCCAGTTTCCTGAAAGGTAGCTGGTCTGGAACTGGAGATGTGAATTTAAGGCAGTTAAGTACTATCTCACAAAACCGTACATAAGCTTCACTTCCCATTTAGTGACTTTTTGTTTCATTTTCTTTTCTTTCTTTTAAATGTTTACAGCTTTTGTTATGTTTGTTTGTTTGAATGGAAAAAATGGGGACAAGTAGGACCTTTGTCATTCTAACCAACTTTACATAACTTTTAAATGTTTCACAGGTTTACAGTTAATTCCATACAAGATCCTTTAATCGCTAGCATTTTTGGTAGATGTTTCTGAAAATTTAATGTTTACTGGTGATATCAAAATCAGTCCTAATTTACTACATTCTTTTGGTTCAACTTCAAAATGTCTTCATAGTAACATCCTCCTTAGATTGTTGTACAAGAAGAGTCCATTTTTAAAAAGAATAAGACATTTAGAGAAAATGCCTTTGTACAAAGATGTGCATGCAGATGTCAGATATCAGTTTTATTTTGATGAATTAGGTTAATTTTTGAAATACTGACACACTTTCCCATTCTAAGGGTCTTCTCTTTTGAAGTTGCTTTTTCCTCTCTCTCTCTCTCTCTCTCTCTCTCTCTCTCTCTCTCTCTCTCTCTCTCTCCTTCCCATTTCTTCCCATTTGAGAAAAGACCTGTCTCTACTTCCTCTTATCTATCTTTAATTTGACTTTTTATTTAATATCTGTGTTTCCCAGATGAGAGAAATCATATGAGATTTCAGCTTCTATATATTTTTTATTTCACTTAATAATATGGTCTCATGGTGCATTCATTTTCCTACAAATGGATTTACCTTTTTATGGCAAAGTAGTACCCCACTGTGTGCAAATACATTGCATTTATCTGTTTATCTGTTGCTGGGCCACTTCTAGGAATTAACTATTGGGAACTGTGCTGCTATACACATGGGTATGGGTAAATCACCGTATTACGTCTTTAACTCTTTCATGAAGATACCCTAAAGGAGAATAGGCGGGTCACATAGAATGTCTAGTTTTAGTCTTTTGAAGAATTTCCTCTCTATTATATCCATTATATTTACATTCCCACCAACAATGAGGAAAGGTTCCCTTTGCACCATAACTTGGTCAGCATTTGTTATGACTTATTTCTTTATGATGGTCATTCTTTCTGGGGTGAGATAGAATCTCAGCCTTGCTCTATTTGACAGGTTTATACGGCCAGTAATTTTGGGCATTTCTTTATGAAAGGTGACCAGCTGTGCTTCTTCTGTTGAAGTGTGTACTCATTTCACTTGCTCATTTTTCATTGGGTCTTATTTGGGGGGCCTTTCATTTCTTCAGTTCCTTGTATACTTTCATATTAGTCTTCTGTCTTAAGGATTAGTCAGCAAACATTTTCCCACTTTGTAGGTTTTTGGTTTTCTATTTTTTTTTTTCCACTCTGTTAGTTGTTTCTTTTACTGTTCAGATATTTTTTTTTTAATTTTAGGGAAGGGTCTACAGGCTATTCAGGGTCTCACTACTAGATTGGACTCGTAGTAATCCGCCTGTTTACAGCCTCGGAAGAGCTGGGATTACAGGTACGCACCACCATGCCCAATCTCAACTGCCATCTCAGCATGCCCCGGGGGTGAGGCCAGCATAGCAGGCCTGGGGATTGAACTCCCGGCCCCTGTGCCTGCTTGTAGGCACTTTAATCCGCTGAGCTATTTGGCTGGGCCAACTGTTCAGATTTTTAATTTGCTATTCTAGTGATATTAATATTGATGTTTTATTGATATCATTGTAGTATCTCAGTACTATGTATTTTTTGTGCAACAAAAGCCTTTGTCTATGCCTGAGACAGCAAGATTTTCATCTTCCAGTGGGTTAATTGTTTCTATTTTAACATTTCATTCTTTGATCCATTTTAATTTTAGTTTAGTGAGTGATTTGGGCTTAGCTTCAGTCTTCTGCATGTAGATATCCAGTTGTATATAAGAGCCTATCCATTTGTTCTGAATTTTCCAATTTACTGACAAACAGACTTACAAAGTAGTTGTTAGTAATCTCTTTTATTTAAACAGTGATCATTGTGATTTCACCGTTTTCATTTCTTTTTTTAAATCTTGTTTTATTTTATTAATTTATTTTAATTTTGCATTCATTTTAATGAGAAATAAAGATAAAAATAGCAATGAAACAGTTTCAAAAATAGGTTAGTAGGACAGTTATAATAATTAATACATTGCATGTTGTTGTCTTCATAGTAGTTATTCAGAGGACAAGATGTAGACATGAAATCTTGTCTAAACACTATTAGTACAAACCTTTCTTCTCACTGAATTAAGAAAGTAGCTCTATATGTATCCTAAGTGTCTTGTATATACATATATTTTTTTCAGTACAAAATGGTCTTTTATTTATATGCCCCTTTTTTGTCTTGTTTTGTCAGAGATGAGTGTTCCATTGCTGTTAGAGAAGCTGTATTTGGAGAAGTCTTAAAAGTGTCTTTTCATACTTGATGCCAGTTCAAATATTATAATCACCTTTTTCATTTCTATCGTGTTGATTTGGGTATTTTTTTCTCCTGTTCTTGGTTAGATTTACTAAGGAGTTATTAATTTTATTTATTCTTTCAAGAACTATCTCTTTGACTTATTGATTCTTTGTACTGTGATCTTTTTTTCTGTCAATTTTATTGATTTCCACTCTGATCATTGTAATTTCCTTCCTGTACTAGCTTTAGATTTGGACTACTTTAGTTCTTCTAGAGCCTTGAGGTGCATCATGAAGTTATTTCGGCTAGCTCCGCTTTTGTGATGTAGACATTCACAGGTATATATTTCTCTCTTAAGACTGCTTTATTGTATCCCATAAGTTCTAGTTATCTATTGTTTAGCAAGATTTACTGTTTACTTTATTGTTTAGCAAGATTACTTTATTTCTATTCATTTGCAGAATTTCTGTGTTTTCATTTGTCCTTGATTTCTCATCTCATTGTACTAATCTGATAATGTGCAGGATACTGTTTAAACTCTTTTACATTTACATAAGCTTACTTTATTTGCTAGTTTTTGATGTATTTTGGAGAAAATTCCATGTACTTCTAAGAAGAATTTATACTTTGAGCAGAATATTGTAGATATTTGTTAACGCATTTGTTTGAAGGTTTTATTCAACTGATATTCCTTTGTTGATTTTTTTGTCTCAATCTATTTATGGGAGTAGGGTATTGTGGTTCCCCACCATAATTTTGTTTATGTTTATCTTGCCTTTTATGGCCAGTAGCACCTGATTTATCAAATTGTGTGTGCCATTGTTTGGTGCATATATGTTAACAGTGTTACCACTTCCTGTTTGTTTGTTTTCTTAACCAATATTAGTGGGAGTCTTCACTTTTCTCTGATCAGTTAGGGCTTGGGTTCTATTTAGTCTGAATACAGGATAGCTAAACCTGCTCTCTTTGGGTTCCCACTACATAGAATATTGTTTTCCATCCTTTGGTTTTTAGTCTTTGAGTTTCTTTCAGATATGTTTCTGGCATATAAGGTATCAATGAATTTGTTTTCTGATCCGTTGTGTCATTGTGTGTCTTTTGATTCAGGAACTGAGACCATGCACATTGAGAGTTACAGCTGATAGGTACTGACTTATTCTTGTTTATTCATCCTTCTACTTAACTGTCCACCATTATATTAGACTTTTTTTCATTGTTATAGTGAAATGTTGTTATAGTGGACTCTATTCTCAACTTGTAGCATTTAATAATTATTGAATTAAGGTATGGTATTGTAATACACTACACAAATTTTTATAGTAAGTAAAAATTTCTAAAATAGCCTATACTGGTGACTGGAAACATACCTCTTGTCATATGGATATTCATTTTTTGCTTCAGATTTTTATACTCTCAATACTGAGGTCCTTCAAGGCCAACATTGAAGATCACCATATCCAGTTCCAATCCATGCTGTTGCTTCAGCTCACCCCACCTTAGACCTGACATTTTATAGCTGTAACACTCAATAAACAACTAAGGGGTAAATAAACATTTTAATCAAAGTGAATTTTTCTTTTGTGCAAGACTGTATCTTCTGGGGGCTTTCAGAGAGACATCTGGATCCTGGAAATATGCGAGTATTAAAAATCTAAGGGGCAGCACCCACAGAAAGCATTGCCTGGTACCGTGGATAGCAAAGGACAGTAACAGCTTTAGAAAGATGCTTAGTAAAAAGGAGTGTGAAATTTATTCCAATACCTAATTCCTACAATGCTGATTTTATACGAAATTGAGGTGACTTAAGAGATAAAGAGATAGAGTTCACACAAACAGTGTGGCTGGATATTGATCAGTCATCTACATACAACTGGTCAACTACTAGCTGCTGAAGGAGCAGTCCAGCACTGGGGAGAACAAAGAAATCTACATTAAGCCTACATAGATCTCAGAATCAGACCTTTTCTCTCTTCTGAGGGCTCTCTCTACATTTTTACTCTCTAGTTCTCTTTATCTCAAACATAAAGCAGTAGGCAAAAAAAGCTAGGTTCATTAAGGCGATTTATGTGCATGTAAACAAACACATGAAACTATAACTCAAACTGGATTTTTTGGAGAAGAGCTAAAAGTCAAGTCCAACACAAAGAACAGAACTAAAGAGGAAAGAGATGGATCCATGACTTTTTAAAAAATGTATTTGGTCCAGGGTCTACAGGGTGTACAGGGTCTCACTACACAGATCAGACTTGTAGTGATTCTGTTTTCAGCCTCCCAAGTGCTGAGATTACAGATGCGCCACCACGCCCAGTCTCAATCACTGTCTCAGTGTACCCCAGGTGTGGGGCCAGCACGGCAGGACAGGGATCGAACCTCTGGCTCCTGTGTCTCCCTAAGCAGGCGCTTTAGTCTGCTGAGCTATCTGGCCAGCTCCATGACTTTTTTCAGTAAACAGGAAATGCATAGTAAGCACTGGTTGGTAAGACTGCAATGTGACTTCATGTCAAGGTGAAGGACCTGAGAAAGAAGGGAGTGCAATTTTAAATTTTATTTATTTATTTATTTATTTAATCTATTTGGTACAGGGTCTCACTGGGCAGCTCACACTCATGGTGATCCTCTTGTCTTAGCCTCTCCAGTACTGATATTACAGGCATGCACCATCATGCCTGGTTTCAGTAGCTGGCACAGCTTGCCTGGGGATGACCTGGCATGTGGCACCACAAATCTAACCCTGGTCTTTGTGCCTGCCAGGCAGGCACTTAGGCCACTGAGCTAACCCCAGCCTGGGGAGGGTACCTTTCAAAATCATGATTTCTCCTATGTCTACTGAGTATAAGTAAACCAGTGTCCTCTTACTGTATATACAACTGAATGCTGTGGCTCACTGGGAGGAAGGCAGAAGGTTTTATTAATCTTGCTCAAGATTCAACTGAACCCTAATCTTCTGCCAATCCACGGTTAAATTCCAAGTATTGGATACCATGATCCTCACTGTCTAGGAAGACAAGGAGAGACAGTAAAGCATAAGAGGCATGTGTGCAGATATTCTGAGCTCATAAGCCAGAGAGAAAATTCTTCCTCTGCTTTTACTAGACTATGACCAAAGGCAACAGGATAAGGGATACTTCTAAGGAGAGACATACTCTGAATGGAGTGATACCATTCTCACTCTACAGGGACCTAATTGGAAAAGTGTTAGTTTTAATCATTTCTCTGTCTGTCTCTCTGTCTCTGTCTCTGTCTCTGTCTCTGTCTCTGTCTCTCTCTCTCTCTCTCTCTCTCTCTCTCTCTCTCTCTCAGTGGGGGAAGACAGGGTCTTGCTATGCAGTTCATTCTGGTCTTGAACTCACTATGGAGCTCCGGCTAGCCCTAATTTACTGGGATTATTTTCCACCAGCCTGCTGAGTGCTGGGATTACATGTGTAACACTATGCCCAGCAAAAGATGCTCTTTTCATTCTTTCATTTGCATAAGAGTACAACCAATCAAAAGGCAGTATTCCAAATCCTTCACTTACCTGTGGTGGGAAGCCAGGCAAGGCTATTCATAGGACAGTCTCTAAGTGGTATGTCACCAAGTGAATGAGTGATGGGATGACTATCACAGTGCCTTATTTGCATCAAGGGAGATAATCTGGGAATTAAAGAAACAAAAGAGCTCTTTCGCTTTGGGGCTGCTGTCAGCCATTTCACCAGCCCTCTCTCTGCACAGATTGCTTCTTTTCTACCTTCCATAAACATATACCCCCACTGCCTTTCCTGGGTATCTTGTCCATATTTTTGTTCAGGACCTCAAAAACTGAAAAGAATCCCATAAGATTCTCTATCTGGTAATAGGACCTTGTTCTTTCTCAATAGAAAAAAAAAGAAAATAATGGCATATACCTTGTACAGATTGTTGTCAGATTAAGGAAGATAAACATTAAAGCTTTCAAAATGATGTTAAATAGGAGCTATTTTTTTTATCGTTGTCATAAGTACCCATTCTACTCTTCCGTGGGAAGATAACCTTGTGCTCATGAACTGCTTCTAATAGCTGTTTCATGCGATCAGCACATACATCACTGCATGGTGAAGCACAATTTAGTCAGGCTAAATTTTCTCTGGGTATAATTTAGAGGCATTATTGGTCCCTGTACATACCTATCAGCCAAGATACAGGCTCAGGAGGCTCTGATTTATTTATTTATTTATTTATTTACTTACTTATTTATGTCTTCCTGAGACAGGGTTCTGCTATGTAGTTCAGGTTTACCTTGAACTCACTTTCTAGCCAGCCTGGCCTTGAATTTGCAGCAATACTCCTGCCTCAGCCTTCCAAGAGCTAGATTACAGGCATGTGCCATCGTGCCTGGGAAGGCTCTGTGTTTTAAAGTTCACTGGTCCGTAGAATTCTTCAGTGTGGAGAAGTCTGTCTAGAGGCTGCATAAGAATGTCATTAAATGAAGGATGGTGGCTGTAACATTGACATAAAGGGTTAAGAAATGGAGGTGAAAGGCTACTTTGCTCCCCGCAGAATTTGAAGTACCCACACTGTCACAATCTAAACAGATGAGGTTGCCATTTTTCTTCATACTCCTTGTGGTCTCTAGCTACTATAGGAGATTTAGAGTCGACAACATGATATATAGATAGGTAGGTAGTAGGTAGATAGATAGTTTTCTGGTGATTAACAGTTGTTATACTTTAGGTAGTAATACTTAAAACTCACTCTCTTAGGTTCTGATGAGCCCAGAGAGGCTAGAACAGAAGTATATAATTTGATATATAATACAGATCTGATAACTTTGTACCGAAATTCACATGAATTTGTTTGTGCCACATGGACTTTGATAACCTACATCAAACTTTGGTTAATGCCGAGAGAAAAGACATAGCTAATACCATAAATTCATTTAGATATCTCTGCCTTATATATTTTGGTAGCAAATTAAATTTATCACTTCATTATCCCTTTCTGGCAGCTTGAAGTTGTAGACTTTAATGGAAGGTGCCAGGGTAGCTAATAGAATCTTCTCATCACAGATGAAGGAAATGCAGAAGTAAAACTCACAGAGACTGGATGGGATTTATGCTAAAAGACGACACCCAAAAACACAAACTTAAACAATGACACCTGTGCTTTACCAACAGATGGAATTAATGATCTAATAGATTTACAACTTTTTGTGAACTCTAAATAAAAATGTTTTCTTCTTCAAAAATGACCAGAATGGAATTAATGAGGATATTTACATAAAACTGTACTGTTTTCACTAATAGGAGTTAGTGCAACTGTCCCTTCCCAACTGTTTGCAGTTCCTAGGTTGAGATGGTCACATTTCTTTCTGCTTCTGTAAGTCCCACAAAACAATAGCATTTATGTTAGAAAAGGGGTAATAAAGTGTTAAGAGGCATAGTTTTTGCAATAAACAGAACTAGTTTTGCACGTCACATCCGGTAGTGTACATCTAGACCTCTTTAATCTCAATCTTCATTTCTGAAAAATTAAGATGGATCTCTATTTATATCATGTGTATCTTAGTATTTTTGTGTATGTATATAGTTATGTAAAGTATATAAAGAGTTTATTATAATATTTTAATTGATTGTCCTACTACAATAAAGGATTATTTGTGTCAGTCTTATCTTCCACTGTGTCTAGCTTATAACAACACATTATCGTTATCTGTTACATAGATGTATATTTAAATGGTTAAAATTCAAATCCAAGTTTTCTGAGTTATGCAGATTATGTAAAAATAAATTTTAGTTATTACCAAAAATTAGATCTGTCACAAAAATTGTATGACTTCAAAAAGTTGTCAAACACTTGTGGCTAGTATTAATTTTCTAGGAGATACATCTTAGATAATAGAAAGCAGATAATGGAAGCAGATAATAGAAAAAGAAAAAGCAGACATAGATAATAAAGGGAGAAACTTGAATATAAAATACCAAAATCAAATGTAGTTTTCACTTTTTACAAATTTGTAGTACTGTACAAGATGTCCCTGAATTGTAGGGAAATTCAACCTCATCTTCAGTTCTATAAATGTTATAATTTTTATTATGCATTAATAACAATGCTATTTTAAAACAAAATGTCAATGCATAAATTAATGCATTAGAATTATATTTAGGTTAAAAATCTCCAGCTACATTTCCTACTGGGTTTGTTTGTGTAAGGGTGGGTAGGAGATAGGGTGAAGGAGCCCAGCCCTGCCAGTAACACTCCATCAGCAAACAATTTAAGGTTCTATTCTGGAAGCTTTGGCCTCAGGCAAGGCCAGCTTTTGTTAACAGAGGCTGCAGGCACTGGCTGCTCCTCCAAAGCAAAGTAAGTTGAAGGCCTACCAAAGGACCTAATCAAATTTTCTATCTTTAAGAAGCAGATTCTCATTTGAATTATGATGCCACATGTCGTACCTGTCCTGCTCCTCCAGGAGCCAGATGTGCCCCTTCTCATTTCTAAGCCCAGCCAGCTTCCCTGATGCAAAAGGGCTCAAGTATTCCAGTTTCACAGGGGCTGCTGGCAGAGAGAAACACATTTGTTTACGCCCCCAGCCATCCGTTTTCCTTAAGCTGATTTCCAGCCAAGATTTTTATCTAGGTACCAGTTACTCTTTTCCAGTTGTTAACTTCAGAGGGTTTAGTTCCCAAAGGCTGCCTGATTAAAAGTAATTCATACATAAAAAATGTCTTTAGGATTTCTTACATGTCTTATTTTGTTCCTAGAAATATTAACAAATGATTGCCCTCCAATTTCTTTCAGAGTTGTCCCCCTTTCTGTTAAAAAATAAACAAACAAACAAACAAAACTAATGTGTTTTATTTCTGTGTATGTACACACACAATAAAATACTGATTGCAAGTAGACAGTTAAGGAGTTTAGACAAATGCAGGCATGCTCATGAAACTGTCCCAGTCCTCAAGATAGAGGATAAAAGCATCACTCCAGAGAATTCACTTGCGCCTCCTCTGATCAGTCGTCACCTACTACTGTTCTAATTTCCAGTAACACATGCATTTGTTTCCTTCTTGAAATCCACCTCATACAAAATTAGTAAGCCTTCTTTTGCATCTGGCTTTGTTTCCTTAATGTGTCTTTTAGATTCCTGGATGTTAAACTTGATGAGTACAATTTTTTCCTCTTGAATAAATCTTAAAAGTAGAAGTGTTATAAGAAATCAATGAAGTTTTTCAAAGTGGCTGTGTCACTTTCTACCTCCTTTAACAAAGCATTAGATTTAAAGTTGTTCCATATACTTGCTATCAGTCAGTGCTGTCAGCCTTTTTAGCTGTAGCTTCTTTAATAGGTATGAAATAGTATCTCACTGAGAAGGCATTTTCTCTTTTTCCTTTACCCTGCTGTTAGTTTGTCCCCAGTGCCATCCTTTACTTTAAAGGACACTGCTCCTAATTGCAGGACAGGCTCCCCAAACTATGGTGATGTGCTTGGGTACCTGTTCGATGGTATATAAATCAGTAATGACGAAAGAGCCATTTGCCAAAACATTTCTTGACCTCCTTCCTTCTGTTAAGCCTCCTTTTGAGTTGCTCAGGAGAAGAAGATAATATTACAGATTCTTCAGAATTGTGAAGAACTAATTTCACAGAGTCCTATTCCATTTTGGTGCCAAAGGAATAAAAGAAGAATAAAGGAAAGAAGTGGGTCTATAGAATATCTGCTCTTCAAACTCCTCTTGTTTCCCTTATTTAATGCCCCTTCTATGGACATTAACTCCTACCCAGATCAGTTAATGCAATCCTTTTAGCCCAGGAAAATTATCCTTGAAACTCATTAGAATCAAATACATCTCCTATTAATTGATTCAAAAGTGAAAAAAAAATCCCATTCCATGTGATTTAGGCTAAATGAATTTTTTAAACACAGAGCAAATCAATTGAACTGTCCTTTCATGTTGCATCTTTCAACAGCTGAATATTCTATATGGCATTTCACAGAAATATGATTTGATTGGAGAACATCTGCAGCAGTCTGGAACACATTTTCCCCTGTACTTGACTTTTAGCTCATTATAGCTCTCAGATGTTCTCTCAGCAATCCTGTGACATATTGGAGTGTTACTGAACAAACATCACTGAAGCCTATGTCTTGAGTAGTGTCAATCTCAGTTGAAAATGTTTCAGCTTTCTTAGCATCAACACTAGAAGAATTTAATTAACCCACTGAAACTTTCAAAATGATGGTTAATGCATGGAAGAAATGAGAAATCAGAAAGGGGGGCAGTGGGTAAGTGCTTAACCTCCCACAGGCTGACGCTTGCCTCCCTCATCCTGCGCTTAGGCAGCCCACGGGAAGCCTTGCTGTTCTGTACAGTCCCCCACACTTTCCCACAAAACCTCTGGCTTGCTCTATTGCCCCTGTGGAGATGGAGAAGGTGGAGGGGGCAAGCCTGCTGTCATGCTCCCCTGGCCCCCACACAGGGTCAGCTTCTAGCCTCTAATCAGCTCTCCTCCAGCTGCTCTCCTGTCTTCAGTAGGTGGGGCCGAGAGACCAAGGTCAGAAGAGAGCTGTCGGCAGTGACATGGTATTTTGCCCACTGCTGCTATTACATTAAGGAAGCAGCTGGTGAGATAATGTATGCCAAAGTGCTTTGTAAATTATAAAGTGCTTATATAATTGTCAGCGATAATCACTACTGTTGTTTTATTCCTAGGTTACAGAAAGATCAGGGAACTGGGCTATTGGGTGGCAAGGTCCACCAGAAAGCTGAACACATGGGCGTGTCGGGTCCTGAGACAGGCCTCTGGCGAGATTCAGATTTGGGAAAGAAGTAAAAAGAGAGTAAAACTAGTTTCATTGGTCAGATAAGCACATAAAGACATGGGAGAGCCACATAGAAAAGGCACAAAGCCACAGTGTTTTGCAGGGGTTATTCTACCAGATTATTTCTAAGAAGAAGGTTTTCTTCACACAAATGTGTTGTTTCTCTTCAGGCCTTTTTTGTCTTAGGTTGAGGTATTCTTCCCACCCACCCTACTGGAAATTAAGTTGCAGATAATCTAGGAAAACATTTTAAACTCTTCCTCTTGCTGTTGGTACCAGCATACCTGTGCCACATCCCACCATGGTGAAACATCAGTTGTGCACATGAGATAGGAGATGAGGAGGTGGCAAAGCTGGCTGAAGAGGTAGACAGGACTGGTTACTTACAAGGTCCTGAGCACAGGGGCAGAGTAGTTCCCGAAGTGCTTTGTGTGGAGGAGAGCTCGAGCAGGCTTTCAACAGGAAGGCCTAGATCTGATGTCAGCCTGAGGTGCGGGATCCTGGTTCTACCTCTCACCTGGATGTGGACATTCTCTCACTCTCTAGGATTTCCTTGAGATTTTAACATACAAGGATGCAGATGCTATGAAGAACCACATATCAGGACTCTTCTCAGGATAGCTCACCTGGAGAAGGCAGTTCTCTTATCTTGCTTTTTCCTCTTTCACTGGGCCCAAGCTCACTCTGCAGAGCCAGTTTCTCTCACTTTTACTTTTACTTTTTCAAATAAACTTTGCCACTGTTTTTTCCTTGTCTTGTTCAATGCTTTATTCTAGACTAACAGACCCTGGAATCTAACCTGTGAATGATAAGAGGGCAATCCAAATCCTGGTAATGTTTCAACGGTGATCTATTTTCAGAAGGAGCCACCTGAAAGCAATTTGGTATAGCCAGGAGATTTCGAGAGTAGGCAGAGGTATGGTGCTTTGGAATTGATTTAAAAGATTTAAAGGCAAGGAAGTTACACTCCTGCTACCCAGATGGGCTTAAACTTGTGTTCCTCCTTCCTCAGCCTTCCAGGTTGTTTATATCCCAGGTATGTGCCTCCATGACTGACTTTAGGCATCTTTACTGATCTCACCAATCATATGAGACACATATTCTTGCCACAAAGTGTTGGACCATGGAATGGGGGATAAAAGAAGGATCTAAGCTGCCCAAGGCTTATTACTACAAATCTAAGTCACACGCCTACTGCGCTCCATTTCTTCATTTGGATTCAGCCAATTGTAGATGATCCTCTTCCTCATAGCCTATTTAAAACTGGCCTGTTTTAGTGTGTACTGGCTGCGGTCACAAAACACTGTCAAAAATAGACATTTATTTCTCCTCATTCTGGAGGAACACAAGGTCAAGATCAAATTCAAACAGACTTGGCATCTGGTAAGGGCTGCCTTCTTCGAAACTGGCACCTTCTTACTGTGTCTTGACTTGAAAGAAGGGGCCTTGGGCTTCTGCTCTGCATCCTCTTTCATAATGCTGCTAGTTCCTTATGAAGGTTTCCTTCTAACAGCCCCATGTCCTAATGGTGGCCCTCTAGGACTGAGGATTTTGATGCCCAAATTTGAGGGCTTACACACATTCAGGTCACTGTATAAGCACAATGGGAAAAATTAATATTTTAGCTGCCTAGTAAGGAGAAATGGGCACTCTGATAGTTTCGGGTGCTTGATCTAGAAGAGATAGGTGCACAGATAGCAACGAAACACGAAACTGCTCCCTGGTCCTCACTGTCAGCGGGAGCAAGAAGTACAGAAATGGAAGTGAGGAACACTAATACAAACTTTTGCATTTTACTGTTACTCACAGGGCTGAAGAGCTGGCACCCTCCCTGGAAACAAGGACAAGTGATCTAGAATTCTATGTCACTTCTCATAGGCTGGCTGTCCTGCAGTAATCATCAACCCTGAAATCTCAGTGGTTTACCAAAATCCATCTTTCACTCACAAAAAAGTGTGCGGTGCCAGTGGCAATCCTGCAATGTGGTGTCTCTGTGATCAATGTTACTCATTTCATGTTGCCACTATCTCCACATGAGACTGTGGTGTCTGTCACAGCAGAGAGTGGGAGCAGGGAAAGCTGAACGCTGCCTCTCTAATGCATCTGCCCAGAATCACCCACCACATGTTGCTTCCATTTCACTGATAAAAGTTATTTATGTGCAATGGGGAAAGAGGTTTAATTCTCCTATAGGAAAGACCAACAAAACAGAAACACCAGTGAGCTCTAGCAATGCCTCAGTCAGCATTACAGGCCTACTGTATATCAGTGAAGACTCTCTCCAGCAATACTGGAATAATTTTATATTCCTAGGAATATTGATTTATTAAAAATGCCTTATTTTTACTTCTCTCAATTTCGGTTGGGATCGACACTCAAAGGAAAGACTTAGTCACTCCTAGAATTTGAAAGATGCCAGACTCATAGCCCTTATAGGACAAGTGATATTCTACTGATGAGTTGCATATGAAGAGAATAACTGTCTATAGAAAACTTAGGGGAAGTCTTAACCATTAAAATAAAAATAAAATGGGATAACACTAGTAAGCGAAGAATACATGAGTAATGGTTTAAAGACATACGGCAATACTTCTTCAAGAGACCTGGTCTTTGTTTGCTTTAAACAATTCTCAGCCAGTGGCCATCAGGTGTGAGGAGCCGGGAGGGAAGCTTGAAGGCACTTTTAGTTTGCAAAGCAACTTCACACACAGTGCCTGAAGCTGTAAATCAAAGAATTCTCTGTGCTGCGTTAGGCACATTCTCAGTGGAAGTTGTCATGTCTTCTCAGACACATTTCTAGCAAGTCACCTGTGACTGTGAAGCATAGATCTAAAACAGGGTATGGATTTGATGCACTAGTAAGATTGATTTCCAAGATTATACAGCATAGGACAGATTGGGCATTTAGGAATTCAGTGGTTAGTAGGCCACTATGGGTAATCAACTGGCGTGTCAGGGTTTTAGAAGGAAAAAGAGGACAGATATTTTATCTGAATAAACAAACTTACTTGATCAAATGTTAGGTTAGGGTGGAACAAGCTGGTTGGAAAAGTGGGTTGATTTGCTAATCAAGGAGACCCAAGAGATGTGTACAGAACACAGTGCCCAACCTCTGCCCCTAGGGCCAATCAGAAAGCACTATCTGCAATACTTCATTTCCATGTGGGGCAAAAGCAAATGCACTTTTGACAGCAAGGCCTAGATCTGGTGTCACCCTGAGGAATGAGAGCTGCGAAAGACTCAGCCATTAACCTCGTGGCCACTCTGAGCTTCGCAGCTGCCTGCTCTCTTTTCCTACATTTAATAAATGCAGACCCTCACTATCTTTTTCATGTGTCTTGTCAAGTCTTTGTTCAGAACAACAAGAACCTAGAACTAATCCCTAAAAAGAATCTTTGAGTTTCCCCAAATCCAGTAACAAGATGGCCAATTATTTTGGGTGAATGAACATACTCTGTCTTATCCTACTTATGATCCTAGGGTTTTGGTAGAGCTGTTTTCTAGTAATTATGGTCCATATTATTTTGATGCTAAAAAGTAATTTTAATAATGGTTTGTATTATTTTATTATTTTGGGAAATTAAATACCCATTTTTATTTCAAATAATATCTTTAGGTAGGACTAATTGGGTAAGGTTAGGTAAGACTAATTGGTAGAAAGCTTAATATAATTAAAATTTCTAGCGCTCCAAAGATAGCTCGGTGGTCTAAGTACCTGCCTGGCAAGAGCAAGGACCCAGGTTTGATCCCCAGTATCGCACGCCATGCCTGTCCTGGAACCCAGGCATGGTGGCCACTGAAAGTGGGCGTGGTGGCACAGGCCTGTAATCCCAGTGCAGGTGAGGCTGAGACAGGAGATTATGAGGAGTCTGAGCAGAACATGACCCTGTGCCAAATCAATAGATAAAAAATTTTTTAAATTTCTGTTGACTTTTCATAGTATCAAAATGATACTTTGACTCCTATAATTACTAGAAAAGAATGGTTTCATTTAATATTGACTAGGTAATATTAAGGAGGCAGATAGGCTCAAGTGAAGATATAACAAATTGATATTTTTTTCCTAGAAAAAGCCTCAGGGATGTAACTCAGAAATAGAAAGAAGTATTTTGTTTAACTTCATAAAATCATGATTAGGGGGCCGACCTGATAGCACAGGGGACTAAAGTGCCTGCCTAGGCAGATCACAGTAGCCAAGGATTGATCCCCATGTGCTGTGCTGGCCCTGCCCCAGGGCATGGGCGATTGAGACTGGGTGTGGTGGCCCGTGCCTGCAATCCCAGCTCTTGAGAGGCTAAAAACAGGAGAATCACTACAAGTCTGATCTATGTAGTGAGACCCTGTAGATCCTGTAGACCCTGTTCTAAATACAGAAAAAATAGATAAATAAATAAAAATAAAATCATGAATAGGAGCAAAACTAACTGGTTTGTTACAAATGTTCATTAATGTTATGAATTTCCAGAAAGAAAGTTCAGAAGAGGTTAAGCCTAGAATTTGAACTCAAATTTTAATTTACATGCTCATAGTAAAAATATCTTTCTAATTTTGCAATCCCTACCCAGAATAAGAAAAATCTCATTTTTCTATGTTTTAAAAGTAACATCTGAATTAATGTAAGTTGTGTTGGAGATGAAAAGCACTTTTACACAAAGTTTTAAGTATATAATTAATATTAATAAGGTGCATTCTGATTAAAATAGTTACATTTGATGAAGTATGAGGAATTATACTTAACCACTTACTTTCATGAATGTGACAAAGGAAATAATTACATTTGTGCTTGGTAATTAGATATCAATTTTATATGGCGAGAAGAAATTAGAATTCATATTTTTCATAAGCATTTTGGACAAAGGAAAGGAACTGATGGAAGAAGGGAAAAGCCTGGAAAATACTGGGAAGCTGCATCTTATTACAGGCATGCAATGAGGTGGCAGTAGTGATTACAATTTAGAAACCATATTGCGATGGAAATTCCCTGACCTGTCAGCTGAGCTGTCCGAACTCAAATCAGACAAAGAAGTAGGAGTGCAAGTTCTGCAGCATCTTATCCTGTATCTGTACCCATGAGGGTCCTGACAGCTGATCATACAGGTCTTCTGGGCTTGGCCTTGTTTAGAAGCCTCTTCTGGACAGGGTTGCTGGCAGTCACTACCAGCAGATTACAGTTGCCCTGAGGAAACAGCTGACTTCGGAACCAAGCTGAGATGTCTTACTGGACTTACAAACTGTTTTGGTTATAATCAGTACAAAACTAACCCCTCTATAACATGGGGGACTCCTACGGGTACCAGCACCTTCCCTGATGGTTCATGTAAAATTCAGATATTAATACATCTAATTTGGCTACTGCATTTGGCTACTCCTCTCTTCTGTCTGTTTTAGGAACAGTGACTGACCAGTTAGGTAAATTACTACCCAAAATAACTATTTTATCTAGGAAGGACATTGTCTTGAATTATTTAGAAGCTATTTATGAAAGGGTGTGGTTCAAAGGACAAAGATGCAAACTTTTGACCAGGTCAAAGAAAATTAGGCTTATCAAGATGCCATTATAATAAAAGATTAAGAAAACATAAGAATATGTAAATGACATCTGGAATCTAGATGAAAGATAGAAATTATATCTCAGTTGAGTATATTTGCCTTTAGTAAAGGGAATATTAGATGAAAACATAGTTTTCTACTAATTACAGGAGTTAAAAAATCATTTTGATAGTGTAAAAAGTCAATTGTTTAAATATTTTAATTTACTCCAATATTATCCATGTATTTTGGATTGGACATGCCACATATTTAGTATTACCTCAAAGTTCGTCTGTCAGTTTGTCTGTCGGACTGTCTCCCTCCATCTATCGATCTAACTCCATATTGTACATGATTGCCAACTCTCTATTATAAATTTTATGTAGAAGATTTATGAGCTTCACATAGTAGCTGTGAAGAAGTATCATTACCTCAAGTTGGTTTATGGAAATGCAGGATTGTGAGATTCAGGTGGACGGTCTGCTAATATGACTCTGTGTCTAGATTTGAAACTAGAACTGTTGGACTCCAAATGGTTTCTTTGTACCACATCACATTTGAGTTATTTAAGGGATAATTGCCAGCTGAGAGGATGATCAGAAGGTCAGAACTACTAAAGGGGTATGGATTCTTATGCAGTACTTTTTATTTCAAGCAGAAACAATACCTTTATAAAACAGGAGCCTTTTTTTTTTTCTTTTTTGGGGACACTTTGTGTCCTCGAATTCTGCCTAAGACATTACTCAAAATCATCTGGTGATATTTAGAGATGTAGATTGAGTTCTCTTAACACCTATGCAGATACTTTGATCTGGTAAGTATGAAAATTTTGAACTATCAGGGAAAGGTGCTTTCTTCGTTTCTTTTATTTATTTATTTTTGCTATGTTCTATGAAATGAAGTAAAACAATTAAAAATGTTTCGCCTCATGCAATCTGGCTATAATCATTGAAACTGTCCTTAGTAATAATGTTTCACATTTCAGTCATTAACCAAATAATGACAGAAATGTAAATGTCATCTGAAACTTTCCTAACAGAATGCAACCATCTGGCCATCCCGGGAAGAATCACCACAGGGACCATGCTGCAATGGAAGAAGCCAACATGGACAAGGACTAGAAGGCCATAAGTGAATTTGAAGGAAAATTGCTTTCATCTCTCTCCTTTCTTCCCTTTACTGTGTAAGCACTGCTAATGGCCATTAGAGGGAACAGCAAATAGAAAAATCTTAATGTACATGGATGGAAGTATGCAACAGCCAACAGGAAGATTCCTTATGATAGATTTTTTTCATTTTAAGATTCTATATACAGCAGTGGTTCAAAAGATCAAATTATTTTAAATTATCTCAGGTCATATATTAAGCTACCATACACATTTATTCCGATCACAAGTTTCTTTTAGAGATAGAAGTGTTATGGATATTTTCTCCCATTTGGTGACTTGAGTTTTTGTTTCTTAACTTTTTGATGAGCAAAATTGTGATGAAGCATAATTTCTCAATTTTCCTTGTGTAACTAGTACTTTTTTCTGTCCTGTACTAGAGTTTTTTTCTCACACCAAGGTTATGAAGATGTTTACTCATGCTTTTATTCAAAAATTTGTAATCTAGAAGTACAACCATGCATACTTTATGAGCAATTTTGCTGGGCACCTCAATTTTCTTTTACATATACAGTGTATTCAGATCTACTTCAGCGTCCTCTATGAAGTAGGAATGAAATTAGTTTATTTAAGCACGAGTTTCCATTAATTCTAGAATCATTTGTTGAAAGGACTTTCCTTTCTCCACTGGACTGTTTTTGCAACTTTGCCAAAATCAATTCCATGTTTATATGTGGGACTATTTCTGGACTTTCTCTCTGTTCCATTGATCTATTTGTCTATTCTGGCACCAAAACACACTTGCTTTATTATTATAGATCTATAGAAAATCCTGATGGCAGATAGTGCAAGTTTCCAACTTCATTCTTCCTTTTGTAGATTACTGTGGCTATTCTGTCTCCATGATTTCCAAGTAAAAATTAAAATCAACGATCCAGTTTTTATGAAAATACATGTTGGACAGAGAGCACATTGGCCGAGCAATGGCCATGACTCATCCACATGGTTGACACTGACAAAAGATCCACAATCTGAGGTATAGGATCTCAGGATAAATCCTGAGGGGATTTCACTGACCTTATCAGACCCAAAAGCTACAACTCTTGTTGCATAGGTCTTGCTTTATCTTGGTCTTAACCATCCAGCAGAAAAGTATAAAAGTGAAGTACAAGAAGTAAAGCCATGCTGTTATGTTGAGCTGTAGGGGACTCAGGTCAACAATTTCTGACATTGCCAATGAAGCAGTAGATCCAATACTATTATGGACTACTGGACTATTTTAGAATATTTTGCTGAGTTAACATACCTATAATACTCAAATAATGGAACTAAACAAAAAAAGGGTATACAGATGAATGTCCATTTTGTATCTGTGTATTCAAAATGGTTAGAATAGATATATAGTCACATTCTCTTAATGAATAGAGGGATTTGTTCTAATAGTGTTTGTAAATAGGATATCATATCCGCATCTTGTACAGCAACTACCACTAGGAAGAATGTATGCAATGTGTTAATTACTAAAACTGTCCTACCAATTTGGTTTGAAACTGTCTCATTGCTATTTGTTTCTCAATAAAATTATGGTGAAAAAATACATTTTGGAATTTTACTGGGATCATAAATATGGAGATAACTGACATCTCTACATATGATTTATGTCTTCTTAAATTTTCCTCATCAATCTTTTCTGGTTTTCAGTGTGCAGTTATTATTATGTGTATTTTAATTTTTTCCATAGTATTTTATAGTTTTTAACTGCTATTATAAATGGCATTTCAAACTTACTTTTCCAGTGCTTATTTTTACAATTTTCCATATAGAAATACAATTACTTCTGTATGTCATTTTTGAATCTTGAAACTTTGTGAAGTTCACCTATTTTATTCATGTTTTTAATATGTTCTTTAGCATATTTGACATCTATAGTCATATCATCTGCAAATATATTTTAAGCCCTTTCTTTCCTATCTAGATATGATTTGTTTCTTTTTATGTCCTTATTATACTAGTTAAAACCTGCACTACAATTCTTAATAGTATAAACAGTGGACATTCTTGCCCAATTCTTGATGTTAGGAGAAAATAACTTTCTCAATAGAAATTAATAAATTTCTAATTTCATTCCTACTTCATAGAGGATGCTGAGGTAGATCTGAATAAATTTTCAACATTAATTATGATGGCTAGCTATAGATTTTTCAAAATAGTTTTCATCTATTAAGAAAGTTTCCCTCTAAATGAATTACTTTGTGTTGTTATTGTTATAAATGTATGTAAGATTTTGTCAAATGGTTTCTCTGACTCAGGATTTATACCCTGAATACATTAAGAACTCCTAAAACTCAATTAAAGCAATGAGAAATAGGCAAGAAATTTGAACATATATGGCATAGAAGGAGGAAAATATGTAAATGTTTAAAAGAACATGCAAATTATAAATTTATCAGTAACTATCAGATGAAAACTAAAATCCCAATGAGATCCCCAAATACATAAAAAAGAACAGCTAAATGTAAGAAGCTAGAGAAGATTAAATGTTGGATGGAATGTGGAAGAACCAAACACTTATTTAAAACTGTCAAGAATGTAAAATGGAAAAATCACTTTAAAATCTGTTTGAAAGTTTCTTTTAGAACTCATAAATGTACTTCATGAACAATAAATTATATTTCTATGTATTTCCCAAGATAAATGGGAACATGCGTTCAATATGCATGCAATAGTGCTTATAAAAATACTTATATCAAACAAGTAAAAATAGTTCAAATATCATTTAACACAAATAAACAAATCATAGTACTTTTGTCCCCAAATAAAAATAAATGAACCAATAATATGCGATAATGTTCATAAAAACATGAACAAATCTTTGAAACACCGTGCTGAGTGAAAGTTGTCACATACTCAAAAAAAAAATCACGATTCTGCAATTCTGTTTGTGCAGTGTCAAGCGACAAGAACAAATGAGTCTGTGGTGATAAAAACTAGATGCTTTTGGTGGAAGGGATCAGATCACTATTCAGAAAGCAGCTGGGAATCGCTGAAGAGTTAGCAGTGTTCTACACATCAGCAGAAGTGAGAATTTTATAGTGCATGCATAAGTCATAACTCGTCACATTTGATATTTGTGTAATTTTTTTCTTTATCAAAATTACTCCTTAATTCAAAAAGATGACACAAACATTTATTGTCAGTGGTGGGGAGCAAATCAGTGGGCTCACAGATACTAAGCTGTCCTAGGAGCTATACTGCCAACCCTGACGACACAAAATTTTCAATTGGTAAATAGGAAATACCAGTTCTTATTCTTCTGCTCTTATTAGGCCTTTTGCAATGGTAATGCTGCGGACTTTACATTATGTTTGGACATTTGTTCTCTGCATTGGAAAATTACCAGAAGTGAATTAAAAAATAGACACCAACATATAAAATTACCACAACCACTCAATGGTAATTTTATGGCATTGAGTTCTTTAGGCTTTAAAATAACTAAAAATTATGCCTCTGGTCATAGGGACACAATTGTAGTTTTCACCATCAAAACAAAGCCTTGTTGTTGGACTTGCTATATGAGCCCATGACAACATTTGTGATTTTATCCTAATGGAAGTTTTTAATGAGCACAAATTATGTTCACTTATTAATATCACTGATATGTATTTCATCATGTTTTAATACCTACTGAAAGTAATGGCACATTTACTATTTTCTAGTAAAATGACTGCTATTCTTGAAAGAGCCTAGCTTGAATTTTAATTATAAACTGGCTTTCTTTTTTCTCCTAAATAAGAACACCAAGAATACTTTGCACAATCTAATTTTATAAACATGTAGCATCGTGCTTTCTGCTTGAAAATTCAAGTATAAATAAGCCAAGCTCTCTGGTCTCACAATACTCGTAATGATCTGCAGCAGTGGACAAGCAGACAGATAACTAGAAGATATTATAATATGAGCAACACTAGCTATGCGAACAAAGGGCTATATTAGAGAAAACAGTGTCTTGATTTCTCTGGAATGAAAAGTACAGCATCACGGACGGTCTAGTGAGAGAATTGAAATGTAAGGTAAATTTAAAAAAGAATCGGTGATGGATCCTCACATCCACTCAGCAATTTGGCTTTTGTGCCAGTGTCCCTGCATGGTGGACCCTGTGTTAGCCACCTGCACACAGATGTGATCTGAGCTCTTAAGGACTTCGCAAACCTGGCACATTTTGTCACGTCAAAACTGTGCAAAGGCTGCTTACCTGTTTAACTTGTTCTTTCTATTATGGCTTCTGTCCCTTTCATTTTAGTCAACTAGACATAAGCAAAATGGGATTTTTATTGCAAAGGCCATTTCTTCTTACATTCTTTTCATTTCCTGTGTACTAGAAGAAGTAGAAGTTTGAAGAGTCAAGTAAGCATTAATTCTCATGCTACTACCCCTCCATGTTTTGTCACATTCACTTATCCATTTCCCAGACATTCAAACACTATTTATTAAGCACTTAGTGAGATACCAAGATGGATGCAACAGGTTATTTATTCTCTCGCAGAAAAGCAAACATGTACAAACTCAACTGCTGTGTGTTACCCACTGGACCCAAGGTTTAGGAAGAGGAAGAAAAAGTAATTGTGGTGTAGAGGTCAGAGATTAACTCAAAGAGAAGGCAATGCTTGAGCATTTTCCCTTGGTGAATTTGAAAGCCACAGTAGGTTCAGGTAACATGAGAGAGCGTACACAGACCTCAGACCATCAGAAGGTGTATTCTGCTGCTGCCCTTCCAAACTCTTAGAATTTTTCCTCTTAAGATAAGAGTACTGCTCTTATCTCAGCACAGCACAATGAAGACATTTTGTTCTATGCTTCAGATTGTAAAATTTGCTGCTCAAATACTGAAGTGCCTTATTTTCTCCATTTCCTAAGTAAATCATCTCAACATGATTCTTATGTGGGAAACATTTCGGAATATCCATGAGGAATATTATATTTTCTATCATTAAAAGCTATATTTTGTTTCCAAGTCTAAGGATGTCTACATAATAGTATCTTTGCAGTTATACTTCTGCTTAGGTATATTTTACAAGCTTTTATTTAAAATCCCTGCAGCCATAAGCATTGAATCCGATTTGGACAGAGGATTAAGAAAAGTAAAATACACAGATTTTGTATCTGTGTATTCAAAGAGGTTGGGATAGATATATAGTTGCATTCTCTTAATGAATAGAATGATTTGTTCTAATGGTGTTT
>NW_004524650.1:3215095-3224543 GCF_000260255.1 Octodon degus | reverse complement strand
TAAATAGGATCACAAGTCCGCATCTTGTACAGCAATTAACCACTAAGAAGAATATATGCAGTGTATTATTTGTTGAAACTGTACTTCCAATTTGAATTGAAACTGTCTCATTGCTGTTTATCAATAAAACTTCGAAAAAAAAAAAGAAAAGTAAAATAGACCACATATCCCACTTTGCCTAACAATCCTACCTATAGAGCCAGCAAGGTATTGGGAAGCAACTTGGAATCAAACACATTAGTCTCTCTGTACTAAACATTTAAAAGTTCTCTAAACAGAATAAGAAAAATCATTGACAGTCTCACAACAGTTCAGGTGAGGGTCCTTCCAAAAGAGTTATGTGAAAATATTTGATTGCAATTTTTTTTAGGTTTCAGAAGAGCTAAAGAGAGATTGCAGACCTGCATTACGGTGGTCTTCAATTTAAGTTTTAGAAACAGGTTTAAAGAGACAAAGCAACTTGTCCAAGTAGCTTAGATACTATGTAATAGAACATCACACAAACCTAGTAGTTTTCCTGTTTACCTAACTAGTAATTATTGTCTTCTATGCACATTTCTAATTAGGAGTCCCTACCCTGGCCATTTAGAAACCATTGTTAAATCTCTGGATTTCCTTTCTTGCCTTTCTATTTCGTTTCTCTTCTGGCTCAAAATCATCACTGCTAGATTTGTCTGTGCTTTGCTCAGTGCTCCCTTCCCAGCCTGCGAGTTTGCTATTGCTATTATCTGCTCCAATCCTTTTGGCAAGGAAGATCCTTCCATCAGAGGCATGGTGTGAAAATGCAGATTCGTGACCCCACCTCCCATCAACTGAATGAGGATGGATGCCTTGACTTGGCGCATCTACATTTCTCACAAGAATCAGTCCTGGTTTTTAGGCAACAATAGTTAGATACAGACAACTGTATGCTGTGGCAACACTGATGACTATAATTGCTATCCTCTTTCAGGATTTAAACGACTTGTACCAGGGCTCACCCCAACAGCACACATATTAAAACAACTTGTACCACAAAGTTATAAACACATCACTTCCTGCCCTTCGAAAGCCACCTGAAGAAACATTTCTTGGTGAGTTTAATCAAAGTAACAAATGCTGGAGGAGCTATGGGGAAAAAGCAACGTTTTTCCATTGTTGGTGGGAGTGGAGATTTGAACAACCACTATGGAAATCAGGGTGGAAATTCCTCAAAAAGCTAGGATTAGAGGTTCCATTTGAGCCTGCTATTCCTCTCCCAGGTATTTTTCCAGATGAACTGAAAACATCGTATCACAGTGATACATGTACACCCATGTTTATACCAGTGCAATTTGTCATAGCTAAATCTTAGAAACAATCCAGATGCCCATCAACTGAGGAATGGATAAAAAATGTGGTATATTTACACAAGGGAGTATTACTCAGCTATTAAAGAATAAATATGAGGCTTTTATTGGTCAATGGAAGCAACTAGAAACCATACTCATAAGTGAAATAAATCAAACATTTATTTGTAATGTGTAACATCATGTGTAAACATCAAATTGTCTCTAGTGTAAGAACGTGAAAAAGTAAATAAAATATAAAAGGTACCAAGGATACTGTGAAAGGGAAGAACTGTTCAAAGGGAAGGAACAACTGGGATGAGGGACAGGAGAAAAGAAAGAAAGGTAGAAAGGAAAATATATATGTACATACATAAGATACCTTGGATAATTGTACTGCTGATTTCCGTTGGTCTACTGAAAGGAACAGTTAATATTATTTTTCTTCTTAATTTTTTGACCAATTTTAAATACTTATATCTGATAATCTGAATAACTAATTTGAAGATGACAATATGCAATACAACAACTATTGTTGAGCTCCTTTCATTTTGTTTAGTGAAAGTCTGTATCATTCCTTATGGTTTTTTCTATTTCTTTATTCTCTTTAAAAATAAAAAATTTTAAAAAACCAAAAAAGAGAGGTAAGCATAAGCCAATTACATTAAATATTATAATCATTTGAAAAATATCATGGCTAGCTGGGTACAGTTCTTCTTTTTGTTGTCAGTCTTATTTTTTTGTCCATCATCAGAACATTTTAGTGGTTTTTCCTATGTACTCAATTTATTCTACACTCACCTATGTGAAAGATCAAATGGTGTTAACACTTGAATGAAACAAAAATTTCCTGACTAAAGAAGCCAGATACTTCTGGCGAGTATTTCTTAAAATGCCTACATCTTTTCTTTCATTTTCCTAATAGCATGAAATATGTATAACGCATAAGGATTGGGACATTATTCTTGAGCCAACAAAAGCAAAATATTCATTCCTTCCAAACACACACACACACACACACACACACACACACACACACACACACACTCAACAGTAAGAAGGAACCGTTAGGAAACCACCTGTACCTTGCATCCAGAGCATTTTGACGCAATTCTGGGGATATTAACCTAAAGGCACCAGTCACTATTATAATCATGTCAGCCTGCACCAGAGAATTCAGGAGCACAAATCTATTACCAGACCATCTGCTGTTTCTCAACTTAATGCTGAGAAATGATTCATCAACATAAGCACATAGGCAAAATCTATCCTTTTTAACAATTGATCATGTTGAAGAATACACTTCCGAACTTGATGAAGGCTGGGCTTTCTAAGATAAAGTCTGAATCTAGTTAGAAAATCAATTTCCATTTGTGTCATCCACACAAGTGTCCCTGTCATTATCCATCTTTTATTTGAATATGTAAGTTTTGAAATGAGTGTGAAAGTCTTTTGAGGCCAAAAACATTACAGAGCAATACAGCTACTTATATTTCACCTTACGTGGCAATCGCCCACATTTGAGACACTTTTATAGGTGGTCATATATATCATGCCAGAAACGATTTCCTTGAGATGTTTATATTGAATGAGTTAACATAATTTGTGAATATTTTTTAGCTGTAAACAATCCTAGGTTATTGACAGTCATTGACAAAGGCAAGAATCCTCACTGGCTAAATACTGCAGACTCAGTTTATGATAATATGATTAGTTACGTGAACACTGCTGCTTAGGCACCGTCTTGCTAATTACAATATTATAAATATTAATGTCACAGTCTTTTCTGTTTGATTGCTACTTATGGAGTTATTCATCATGATATTTTCCTGGAACCCATAAGATTTTATTTTCTTGCTGTTTTTTTTGTTTGTTTGTTTTGTTTTCATTATTGGTCTCAGAATCATACACATTTTTCTTCAAGATGGTTTTATTCTTGTCTATGTGTTAGGAAAGGGATAGTGATATTTCTCACTAGAACAAACCAGCTAGTAGTTTCCTTCTCTTATTCTCCCCGAGTGCCTCATTCAGCCGACCAAAGCAGAGTACCCGGGGTTTTTGTTTTCCATTCTTTTTCATCTGACCTGTTTCAAGTTAAGATTCATTTGAATTATTAAATGCTTCCTTAAAGAATCTTTTATACTGCCTCTCTTTTTTTAAAGTTAATTATTGATGTAGTGACAAGCTGAAAAGACTAAGAATTATAATTTTTTCTCCCTTCATTCAGGACTTAAGAAATGTCTTCTGACAATGGTTGTCTATTTAGAATAATACAAAGGAAATACAAAGGCAAAATGCTGAATGTTGTTTTAGAAAAGAGTTGCTAAAATAACTGTATTATACAAAATGTAAATGTAGTGTACATTACTCAGAAAATAGCAGTTAGTGAGAAAGTGGGGACATAACCTTTTGAGCCCAGGTTTAACCACATAGCAGAAGCAGTTACTAAAGATACTGATTAGATTTTAATTTTTTTTAAAAAAACTTCATCATATTATTCAGGACTCCAGTGATATGATTGTCTTAAAAATAGAAAGGTAATGTTATAATTTCCAGAGCTTGTTAAAGAATAAAGAAATCTCCAGTCTCCCACTGGAAAGAATGCCAGTCAACACCACAGTAAGCAAGAATTTGGAAGCACTTTACACACAAACTTCAATCTTGTTCTTTTATGTGACCTCGTGTTATATTGGCTTTATGAAAAGGTAACTCACAGACCCATCATAAAGCTATAATCAAGCCTGCTTCAAAATGAGTCTATTGTAGAAATCACATCTGCCAGGCACTGTTTCTTCTGTGAGCAAGAATGTGGGAAAGCCAACAAGATCTGAAGTAGAAATACACTGCTGCAGAGTTCTCAAGAATAACACCAGAGAGGTGAGCACTCACCTTGCCCGTGAGCTCAGCAATGTGTGGAACCGGTTTCCCTTTCTGGTGACTCACAGTGGCTGGACTCTGCCCATCCCAGTCATGTAGCTCTTCAATGCTCTTCAAATAGAGCAGAGCTTTGAGGCCAGTGCAGTAGTCTTCAATCACAGTGAAATCCTGATTTTGAATAGCACTGCATACCTGAGAAAGACAGAGCAACCAACCCAACATCAAACAAAGAGCTAAGGCTGCCAACAGATTTATCTGTTATTCATTCGGAAAGCATATATTGCATGTACAGGCCCTGTTTTCGGCAGTGATGGACCAGTGGCTGACCAAGCCATGGTGGTGAATGAGACTGCAAAGGGATATTTCCAGAAATTATTACTATTGTCATCAATTTTATGTGGTGACACTGTCACAGATGTACAAGCATTTTCAAATCCATTAAATGGCATACTTCATGTAGGCACAGTATGTAATATGCCAGATATGCCTCAGTATAGGTGTTAAAATTAGATCAAATGAGTTGAATTCATAGAGGAAATTTGGTAAACGTAAGAAAGGCATTTCAGTTCTCTCATTTTCCCCTACACTGAGAAGTGCTGCCTGAGGATATGGTAGTTCTCAAACCTGTTATTGGTTAAACACAGGCTAGCCTGGTATTCATCCACAGGAGTCAACCTTCTTTTACCCCACTGACATCTTCATTCTTTTCTGCTGTTGTTCTTTTTGTTCCCTCTGTGTCTATCACCAAAATCTTTTCTCTTTTCCTCAATTAGCAAATTTTTTTCTTTGGTATAGAAAGATATCTTTGCACAAGATTTTCCACTGCCTAGCAGGTCTTTCCTTGTATACATGACTAACCACAAATCATCTTCAACCACCAAGTGTAAATGTTAGTTCTTTAGGAGCTCTCCAGGAACCAAGAATAGGTTTGTCTCTTACTTATGTATCTTTGACTTGTGATCACTGCATGATTAAAAACAATGACAAAGGGCCAGCCAGGGAGATAGCTCAGTAGAATAAGTGGTTGCCTGGCCAGTGCCAGGGCCTGAGTTCACTCCCTGGTACCACAAAAAACAAAAACAAAAACAAAAAAACAATGACAAAGGGCCAGGGTTATAGGTCAGCAGGATAAGCACCTGCCTAGCAAATGAAAGGTGTTGAGTACAATCCCTGGTACAAAACAAAAGAAAGAAAGAAAGAAAGAAAGAAAGAAAGAAAGAAAGAAAGAAAGAAAGAAGGAAAGAAAGAGAAAAGCAAGCAAGCAAGCAAGCAATGACAAGAAAAATTTGTATGTGTTCCCTACAGATAGACAATTGACAGCTCAATCCCAAAATTACATTACAGGTCCATCCATTGAACCAATTGTCCAAGGATTTAAGCAAAGCAGAACTTGCCTGCATCTTATATTTCTGAGTCCCACTCTCCAGTATCCATAGGATATTAGTTCCAGAGCCCCACCACTAACATGAAAATCTGTAGATGATCAGGTCGCTACATAAAATGGGCAGTAAAATACAAATACCTGCTATACTGTGTTGCTTTTAGACAATCATGACAAGAAAAGTCTGTACACCTCTACTCCAAGGTGTAATTTTCCCCCAAATATTTTCAATCTGCTGTTTTTTTAAAGTCTCACAAGTGAAACTAATGGATAAAAAGGTACACTGTGTATATGAGGGTTTCTGGCAATTTTAGTCAATAGAGGAAAGATGCATCAAAATGAAAAGAAAGGAAATACCTAAAAGTAGGAAAATAAATATGATTCTAGAAAGGAAACATTGTATGTCTGTTATACCTTCTGGCACCTAGGTGATACTGAGTTGGATGAATTTGCTGAAAGTATACTAAAAGATTCCTGGATAGGGAATGTGGGGAGTGGAGAGAGAGCAAAGGGTGCATAGAGGGGGAGTATGCCAGTGTTTTAGAGAAAGGTATCATCAAGGACACTAAGCACAAGAGATTCCAGGGTATTAAGTCGATTACTTCAGAAAGGTCAGGAACATTAGAGGTGCAAAGTATTCATGAGAGTTGGCATTAGAAAGACACGCTCTAGTGTTTCGCTTGTCTATGAGAGATGGTGCTGCAGTGAAGAAGCTGTTTTGGTCTTGGATTTGGTTTTTGCTTGTTAGAGGGCTGAGGAATGGATGAAGACTGGGGAATGGAAGAAATAGCGATAGACTTTTTATAAGAAGTGTGGCTACTGTAAGAGAAAGATAAAATCTAGGGATACAGTTTAGGCTTCTGTGTTTTATATTTGAAAGGATAAATGTAGCTGTATTAAGGTTATATATTCATTTTACATTTCAGAATTGGATGGATCAACTTTTATGTATTAGATTTTTTTTTGAAACTTGGCTGAAAGTTAGTGTGGTTTAAAAATAATGCAATGTCTAATACGATGTCTATATGGGCCAGACACTTGGTTAAATATTTTTATATTTATTTATTTATTGGTATTAGGGAAGGGTCTACAGGGTGTTCAGGGTCTCACTACTGGATTGGACTCATAGTGATCCACCTGGTTACAGCCTCCCAAGAGGTGGGATTACAGGTGTGCACCTGCCACCATGCCCAGTCGCAATTGCTGCATCAGCATGCCCCAGGGGCAGGGCAAGAATGGCAGGCCCAGGGATCAAACCCCCAGCCCCTGCGCCTGCTTATAGGCCCTTTAATCCACTGAGCTATTTGGCCGGCCCTAATATTTTTAAATATATTTTCTCATTCACTTCTCAAAATGCACCTAAAATGTAGGCCTTTTTTTAGCTTTATTTTGCAGATGTGGGAAAATAAGACTTTAGAAAACTGCAATGGCTGGGTTAAGGTACATGATTAGAAGGTGGTAGAGTCAGGGCCCAGCATCATGCCATCTAATGTGAGCTAGACACAGACATTGGCAGGGGAGAAACTTTTACTGTAACTACAGTCATCTTTTCTTTCAACCATTCCATGAATCAAAATGTTATGAAAATTGGGATAAAATTATCTTCAATCCTGATACAGTGATTTTGAGGATTCTATCTAGGTAGATAAGATTGTCAACATTTCACTTTCTTGTAAAAAAATAATAACCCCACAATAAAAAGCCTTCATTTTATACTTCGAGGTGTTTATGCAGGAAAGAGCAAAGAGTTACTCCTAAATACAAACTCAAACATTTTCTATGAAAACTGTTTACATTACTTATAAAATGTATTCCTCAAGAAGAACAATTTAACATTAATTAGGCTTGTTATAACTTTCTTACAGTTGATGAATATCTTTTTCAGAACTATTACAGAACACTATTATAATTTCCCCTAAAGGTTTGTTTGTTTGTTTATTTATTTTTATGTATTAAGTATAGGGTCTACAGGGTCTCACTACACAGATTGGATTTGTAGTAATCTTTCCTGTTTTTCAGCCTTTTTAATGCTGGGATTACAGGTGCATGCCGCCACGCACAGTCTCAGTCACCCTCTCAGCATGCCCTGGGGGCGGAGCCGGCCAGGCAAGGCAGGGTTTGAACCCGCAGGCCCTGATCCTGCTCCTGTCTCTACCTAAGCAGGTGCTTTAATCTGCTGAGTTATCTGGCCGGCCCTTCCCCCAAAAGTTTTAAGCTAAAGAAGTCAACTGATGTTTCATTTAATCCTGTCTACTCTGAGATCCCTGTTTTTAGTAGCATATGCTTTTGAGTATGCTTTTATGTAGTCCCAAAACGTCTTGCCTTATGAACATAAGAATTCATGTTTGGAAAATAACATACTTTATGGAATGTTCATGAATATTGTTAAAAACTATTTCTGAAGTAATTTGGAAGTATATGGCACAGCATGAATAATAAAATTTAGCTCAGTCCCTCTTTTTTTTGTCTAATGAGAACATACAAAATTCATGGATTCTCTTAATTCACATGTAGTAACCTTAGCCAAAGGGTGGAGGGTATCAGCGAGGTATCTTTGAACTCTGAAAGACATGTGAAGTCTAAGACTCATATGGTGCCTTCTTTCCTAGCCTCTGTATTCCCAGCGCTTCACCTTAGTGTGAGTGTTCTGCACAATGGGCACGATCCTGAGGATGTGACGAGGACACAAACTGGAAGGAGGAGGAAAGCCAAGACGGTAGCTGGCATGGGCAGGAGGCAGGCAGTGCTGGGCATTCCGGCCATCCATGGCATGTGGATGCTGGAGGGACCTCTCTGGATACACCTATGCAGGCAGTCAACTTTACATGATTTAGGTGCCAGTTTGGATGGCGTAATTTATTTTTTACCTTCCAGTGAGATGAAACTCACACATTTTCTTGATAGCATTTCTGGTAGTAGGAAGTTTGCACACTAATTTTCTTTTCCTTTTTGTTTTTATGCAATCATTAAGAACTTCTTTTTTTCTTTCTTTCTTTTTTTTTTTTTTTTTTATAGCAGAACCAGGCATTGAACTCAGACCCTTGCGCTTGCCAGGCAAGCACTTATTCTACTGACCCATCTCCCCAGCCCCCCTTTTTTTCTTTAAAATTATTAATAGTCATAAAAATCATCTGGGGATCTTTTAAAGTGCAGATTTAGATTTTGATGGGTTGGAGTGAGACTTTGGAGTAGCATCTTGCACTGGGGACAAGGTGGCCTGTGATGATGCTGTCCTTGAGTCTCACTGGAAATTGCAGATTTAGGCACATGGTGGGGGTGAATGTCAACCTGCAATGGTGTCTACACAGTGAATTTCTCACACATATCCAATTTCTTCTTAACTTTTATTGTTAGATTATACAAATTTTTTCAGTCCTTTAAGAGAAGCAGTACTCGTAAGAAGTTGTATTTGAAGAATCAAGAATAATTGTCCTTAAAAAGAAAGACTAGTCATGAAAAGTTGCTTTACAAGAAACAGGAACAGTTTTCTGATTAAATAGTAGTATGACCAAAATCTTAGCATATGCGCAGCACGCTGGGAACAGCATGGTCTGGGCAGCCTGATCTCAGAAAATAGAAGTGCTCGGCATACTTTCTTATTTTTTCATAACCTTTACACTCCACTGAGGGCCTCATTTCTGTCTCCAATTAAAGAGGAACTGGAGGAGGAGGGGGAGGGGCAGAGAAGAAGATGAAGTGGATTAACAAAAGAAACTGTAACATGTACATGTAACCCTCCTCCAAGGTGACCAACTGTACACTGCATTAATTGCAAACATGTACTAATATAATACAATTATATAAAAGAGGCAAATAGTTCTTTCTAAAACTCCAAAAATGTAGCCACTATGCCTAAATGGGTGTTGTTTTATATGCAATCTCT
>NW_004524650.1:3191600-3214995 GCF_000260255.1 Octodon degus | reverse complement strand
AAATAGTTCTTTCTAAAACTCCAAAAATGTAGCCACTATGCCTAAATGGGTGTTGTTTTATATGCAATCTCTTAATCCTTTGGTTAAGAGGTCTGATTAGGTCTCTTTATAGTTGTTAACATGTTTACTTAGTGTAATTTGTGCACTCTTTATGGTGAAGGTTGGATTATCTTTCTCCACAGTAGGGCATCAGGTGCCACGGGAGGGTGTGCCGCCTTTAGTTATCTTTTAGAATATCCTGATAGCTGTTTACACAGAAGCCTCTAGATTCTCAGCAAGACTAGTGCTCTGTCCTGGGCAGGTGGGCAGGTGGGCAGGTGGCCCTGTGCCTTGAATTTCCACCTCACGGAGGCACATCTCATGGAAACCCATCGAAGAAAAGTCATTGAGCCCACACCTGGGGGTGACAGAGAGTTATGGGGAACTCTTCCTTTTTCATCACCAAATGTTGACTATATTCATAATAACTTAGCTGTTTATGGAGATTTGCATTGTAACAAGCTCTTTTCCATGCTTTAGTCATTTAAATATTCACAATGAGGCTGATTTGGTAGCTGAGAAGATAATATTCTTACCTCAAAAATGGAATGAGCTTGGACTTGAAGTATCATTCTTTCTTTCTTTTTTTTTTTTTTTTTTTTGCGGAACCAGGGATTGAACTCAGGCCCTTGCGCTTGCCAGGGAAGAGCTTATTCTACTGAGCCATCTCCCCGGCCCCCTGAAGTATCATTCTTGAAGTCCAATTTATTAGTTTTATACCATATTGAGTTGAGAGGCTAAGAACACAGCCACATAGCAATAGGGGACAATTGGGTTCAAACCACATCTTAGCTGAGTAATGGTGGCTAACATTTTCACACACAGGAAAGTAAGTAACATCCCTAAGAGCTCAGAATAGTACCTAGTAGTCAGTAAGTCTGATAGACATAAAAAATAAAGTTCATAATATAAGTAAATCATAAAGACATGAATTAGGAAGGATGTAATTGTTAAAATCTAATAAATTTTTGTTCTAATGCTGCAAAATAAGGTCATGAACCTTATTTTTTTGTATGAAGTCATGATATTAAAGAAAAAACAGCTTTGGTCCTGTCAGAAATATGTCTGAGATCCACCTCTATTGTTCACCAGCTATGCGAGCTAGACTCAATGCCTTCATCCCATCTGAAACATTGAGATGATAATATTGTTATAAAGATTAAATTACAGTGTGAAGGTGGAAGTGTGTAGAAATTATAAAGCTCTTAGGATTGGTAATAAACCTCCTTTCTAGAATGTAAAGTGCCTAGCAAAGGTCAAATGGAAAGTTTTGCCTATGTCAAATAAAATTAAATATAAAATACAATTTATTCAGAAGCTTTCAGGGCTAGGGAGATGGCTCAGTGGAATAAGCGCTTCCCTGGCAAACGCAAAGGCCTGAGTTCAATCCCTGGTTCTGCCAAAATCAATCAATCAATCAATCAATCAATCAATCAATAATAGAACCACATTGTAAATAAAAAAATGTTTAAAAAAAGAAGCTTTCAAAATCAGACTAAAAACAGTGATCTCAGGTAAATCCAAACTTTCCTCATTTAATGATTGAGTTCCATTCCTGCAGTAGGTTGGTAAATAAATTGTCCTGAAATGACGAATTTTACACAAATATGTGCATGACAATATTCAGAACAAAGAAATGGTTAAAGGAAACTCCAACTTCATGGCTTATTTTTATATGCCTAACTTTTGCATGCAGTACTTAATGTATAACAGAAGATAAAACTACAGTACTATACTATACAGTGTAATCAGTAGAAATTATAGTCTTACATAAACAAAGTATACTGTACCAAAAACATTAGAACTGTGTAAGCAAGATGTACAGAATAGTGCCAAAAAAACATGGGGTAGAAGTCCAAGTGATGATTCATAAATCTGAAGAGTCTTTAAACAGGTAGGTCATTAAATGAAGAATATCTATAATTTGGCAAAAAAAAAGATGTATGGAAGTGGAGATACTTTTGTTTTTATTTCACTGGGTTTTTTTGGTTGCATTTCATTTTGTGGCACCAGGGACCAAACCTAAGGACTGAACGTAGGTCCCTCACACTGGTAAATCATTCTTTTGTTTTGACTTTCAAATGGAGCATCTTAGTCTCTTAAGTTATCCTAGCTCAACTTGGACATGTAATCTTCCTACCTTAGCTTCCTGGGGCATTGAATTTATACGTGTATACCACAACACCTGACTGGCCCAAGGTTTTGTGTAGTAGAGCAGCACATTTTTAAAATGATATTTTATAATACAACAAAGTTTTCAAATGGTGAACTTGACCTATTAGGTACAACCCAGATGAATCCATGATCATAACCACTCCTTTTCATTTCTTATCACGTAAATGGGCAAAGGCCAATCCAGATTTTAGCAATATATACCTTCAGATTCTACAAGATATATATTTATGATTTAAGAATGAAGTAGGTTCAAAGTTCCTGTATATTCGTCTGTAAAAGGTTCATTGGAAAGTAACTACACTTAAGAAAATTATAAATTCTCCATTGGCCCTCAGATTACATTTTACGTAAACCAGTCAGAAGTACTTGCAAAGGCTTGAAACATCTTCCCATGAAAGAAGTTCATTGATTAAACATTCATTAAAGTGGATCATGCATCCAATTCATAAAGATTTCTAAGAAAAAAATTGTATGCTTTTTCTTTAGTAATTTTTTTGATAAGTGGTCCAACTATTCAAATTAAAGTGAAATATCAGTATAAGAGATATTTTATACAATGTTTTACAGTTTTTAAAGCATGCTATGTAAGTATTGATTATTAATCTATGGCTTTTAAAATACAATCACAAAAAGAATAGAAAGAATTTACTAGATTTTTGCCTCAACCTTTCAATCTCACATTTTAGAACTCTAGAAAGGATGAATAATCTGTGCCTGGGCACATGGCCGGCTGGATGCACCGTGGCCTGTCAACCTGGTCAAAACTACTTGTGCAATAAAACTGCCTGCCTAGCATCGTCTTTCTTACTCTGCACGTCAGTTCTGAGAGGGAGATGGAGAAGGCACCATGAATTAGCTCGTAAGTGAGGCAAGCAAATTAAACATGGAGTACAACACCTGGATTCAAGCGAGTAGCAAGTGGTAGGGTCAACAATAAGAATTGGAACTAGTGACTTCTTCAGAGCTCATCTATATTCTTTTCTTCATTCTATAGTTTTCCATCTTATAATGTGAAGTCTCATATATGTCAAAAAGCACTTACTTTATAGTTTTCATAACAGCATCTTATTGCAAAATTATTTTAAATGTATTAGTTAAATGAATACTGACAAATCCACAGATATTCAAAATTTAAGATCTTAATATTTGGGTGGTATACTTGATGTTTACTGCTAAAACTGAAAAACTGAATTCTGCAGTATGTGAATAGAAATGCTCTTTGCAATTTTATTTGTGCATATCCACTGATTTGAAAAGATGTAATTTTCCAAAGGCTTGGAATGAGGAACTTTTTACCAAACTGGGGTCTGACCAGTACTGACAAACAGATGTATAAACTACACTGCTGTTTTCAAATTGGTAAGTAATACATACTGTTAAAGTAATAATTCAGAATAATGATATGGGCTTTGTGTACTAACATACACACAGCTTTGCTTTGTTGAATTCATGAATAAAACCACAATTATAATTTTATAAAAGTATAGGTGAAAGAGAGCCTCCAGAGACACACAGTTCATAGGTGCTAGACCGGGATATATTTGTATATTCACATAAAACCACAAATCTTAGTTGTTCTATCATATTAGCTTCCATTTGTTGGAACTGTACAACATCAAAGGCATGATGTCCCTATATATTGCATTTAGCAGTAATGTAACGAACTACGTGAAGAAATCAAAGTGAGAGTTTCTAAGTAGTTTCCTGGCAATTGAGACAGCAGGCTCTTTCATCTGCTCTGTAACTGTGGCAGTGCATTGATTTAAACTCCTTCTGAGATCTCAAATGCTTTTATAATCTTAGGTCTCTCAAGCAGCTTTTTTTACAAAGTGATAAAATTCTAGCATTCAGCAGAATACCATCTTGTTTCCCCCAAATGGAGAGAGCTTATTTCAGCTTTGCTACTAAACTGTACAGGATCACTAAGTGAAATAGCCATCCAAATGTCATCCTATTAAGAAATCTGGCTTTGAGTTCAGTGTTCTGTGTTCTGGCCACAGCAAATTGGATTGGGAAAAAAAGAACAACAAACAAATAGCCCTACAGATGTTGCTTTTGAAAGGGTTAGCCTAGAAAAAAAGCCTGATAGATAAGTGCTTCTGCTTATTAAATATTTTCAAAGTCATTTTTTAATTGCTACTCGTTGATAAATCCTAATGGCATGAGTTATTTTCCTTGTTTTATTGTATATATCATAATTTAATGGTCAATCACATTACTTATCTTCTCATCTAACTCCTTATAGATTTGCTGACAAATTCAAAGTACATGAATTTTCCTTTTCCCACCCTCCTTTGTAATAAAAAAGAAATGTTATGGAGCTTGAAAGTGTATTTTTCACTGTCAATCTGTGGCTATTCTTCATTTAATTAACTTCCTAATCTAAGTTCAACTAAAAGAAAAACACACACACTGAAGAGAATGGAGCGTGCTTAAGATATTACGTACTGAAATCCAAACTGCATTTTGCCAAGCAGAACAGCTTTACAAATTCTCCAAGTATTTTCTCAAAGGCAGCAAGCGATGGGCACCCACTTGACTACTTACTCGGGAGAGCATGTGTAGGTCTGATCTCTACTGCACTTTGTTGATGACACTACTTGACTGAAGATGGCCTGAGCTGATTAGTCAAAGGACTTTGCCCTGCAGGTGAGACTGCCCCTACCCCTCTCCTTGTGTCTGTTCTTTACAAAGTGAACTCCAACAGGATTTAGATCTCAATAATGACCTGAACCAAGAAATAATAATAAAAAAGAACCATGTAGAGACTCAGCATCTCTAGTCTTTTATGAGAGAGTAGAGATGAAATAGACAAGGCAGGCACAACGTGTAGGGGCAACTAATGGTAATTGCTGCCTTGCCTCTGCAAAGATAGTACTGTTGATGGCCCTGCCTTCCCACGAACACAAATACAAGACTAAAAAGACTGGGACAACAGGGGAGTCCTCCACACACCAGTCTCCTGTGCAGACTGTTCTTTGGTGAGGGGCTGTGACTGCAGTTGGAAGCAGCTTGGCCACTTTTGCTCCACAGGCATCAGGAATTTTCTAGTAAAATAGTTTCTCATCTTCCCATGCGAGTATTTTGGTGCAGCATCACTTACACAGCATTCTTCAATTACTCTGCACTAACACAGGTGGCGGGGCCAGGGCCATGCAGGGAATGTTGTACACACTCAGCACTTGTCATGATGAAAGTAGGGCAAGGAGAGGAAGCTACGTGTCCAAACAATGGCTGTCAGAAGACTAAAATCCATAATTTGAACCAATCTTTCTTTTTCAACAGAACCAACACAGCTGGAAAATCTTGATTTATCATATCATTTACTAAAATGCCACTCAGAGGAGAATAAGTTGTAAAGTCTGGAGAGGACAAGTCTAGGCAGTGAGAGGGGGATTAAACACGGAATATTTTTGAACTATGAAGATGAATAAAAGGTATGTGGTCAATAACAGCAGAAGTGGAAATTCAGCACCCCAAGAAAATGGAGCAATTTGCCTACAATGAGAAATGAAAATTAACATGAAAATACTTTCTCCACATTGCCTACCTTTAAACTATAAACATTCACAACTCAGTACATTTGATGGTTAATCTGTTACAGATAAAAATGCATTTGTGAGAGCATGGAACTTGGCCATTATCAATGAGTTGATAATATGTTCTGGGCCACAAACATTAAAGTGCAGCTATCTTAAGAGGTACCAATCTATGAGTTAAGCTCTATAGAAAACACAAAACAAGTTAATATATTGTAAGTGCGGCACACACTTACGGAAGACTGAAGAAAAAAATGATGGAGTTTACAGTTTTAAAAGGAGTTTTAAACTCCAAGAAAGACTCATTCTTAATTTATTCACTCTGTGGATGAAAAATAAGCTCAGAAAGTTTGCTGTTTTCTATTACCAGTTTATGTCAAGGAGAAGCCATCTAGGACTGAGTGTCACGCCTATTTGCTCTTACCCTGTGGCTTCAGCTACCTCTTTCTTCACCCTTCTCCTTTCTTTAGCCGGTGGTGGAGACCCTGCTGCTGGATTCAGTGGCTTTGTCACAGTGGCCCCCACCTCTTATTTTACCACTTGAATTTCCCCTAAACGTGCACTGAGTGCTTCTGAACTCTCCACGTGAGACCCCAGGATTCTGTGCACACAGCATGTCTCAAATGCTCTGAGGAAGGGACAGCAGGGAACAAAGTGAGGTACGTGCAGGTCTGTACCCCCTCCGCTCCTGTGCATGCTCCACTGTCGCACTGGACTTCAGTTTTCAGCTTATTATAGGATAAAATGCAAGGACAGCCCAACTGATGGAACACAGGTGACAGATGGATGAAGGCAGTGGAGGATCGTGTCCTTGCCAGGGGACCCTTCTAAAATGTCAGTGAAGGGAGGCAGGGCAAGGGGCTGCCCCAAATCCAAGCTGCCAAATCACCCTTAAGGGTGGGGAAATTTGATGTCCTTTACATATTTAGTGCTCATTACTTTTGTAACTGTCATTTTTATGCTTTCTCTAAATTTCTGGTAGATCAGAGATTAAGAGGTAAAGGGTCAGCCAGATAGCTCAGCGGATTAAAGCACCTGTTTAGGCAGACCCAGAGACCGAGGTTTGATCCTGGGCATGCTGTGCTGGCCCTCCTCTCAGGGCACCCTGAGACAGTGATGGAGACTGGGCATGGGGGCATGAGCCTGTAATCCCAGAGGTTGGGAGGCTGAAAGCAGGAGGATCACTATGAGTTCATTCTGTAACAGTGAGACCCTGTGGACCCTCTACAAAAAAAAAAAAAAAAAAAAAAAAAAAAAGAGGTAGTTAAAGATTAAAATTCTTGATTAAGACCACACATCTAATAAAAAGCAGAGCCAAGATTAAAATTCTGGAACCATCTGCCCCAGGGTCCTTTCTTATAGCCGCAGTAAAATATTACTTTCTGTTTTGACAATTATTACTAAGGTGTCTGTCTCTCATGTGACATATTTCTGTCAAAGAAATAAATTTATTTCTGTCAAATAAATAAATAAATAAATAAATATTTCTTGCCTATGGTTAAATTATATCCCCATCAAACTCTCATAATTTGAAAGTATCATAAATTAGAAATGCATTTAAAATACCTGCCCCACCAAACATTCTAGCTTCAGCAAACTATGGAAGACCTGTTGCATATACCTGCGATTGTGGCCATGTGACTCACAGGCGCTGTGGCTTACAGGATTCTCTTAGGAATTCTGTTAAATAAAAACACGTGCCTGGTGAGTACTGTAGATGGATCTCATTTGCCAGCTTTCAGAGGCGCATGGGAGTGCTCAAGGATGGCATCTGTGCCGCCCACCCCTGCACACCCAGCGCTTAGCACGTAAGTACTGTTCCCGGAGCATGAGCTGGCCAGCATATAGGCAGATGCAACAAAATAAAGGAACTGAAGTAGAACCTTCCAGTGGTGAGCAAAACTCTCTTTCATTACTTATCAAGAATATATTTTTTCTTCTTTATTTATGTATTTGGTACAGGGTCTCACTATGCAGCTTGGATGCAGACTGATCCTCCTGTTTTCAGCCTCCTCAGCACAGGGATTACAGGCATGTGCCACCGAGCCCAGTCTCGATGGCCAACTCAGTGCACCCAGGGGCAGGTTCGGCATTGCATGTGGTGCTGCGGATTGAACCCGGTCCCTGCTCTTGCCTAAGCAGGTGCTCAGTCCACTGAGCTATCTTGCTGGCCCTAAGAATATTTTCTATCCCTCTAATTATGCAAGCAGATGATACAGAATTCACAATAACTCACCAGAGAATATTTCTCTTTTCTGCTGCACTTGACATCTATGTCACTAATTGTATCATTGAAACACTAATTTCTTAACATCACTACCTAAATCTAATATGGGTATGCCAGTATCTTTCCAGAGGTAAAAGAGAAGCTCTACTTCTTCAGTATTCTTTTCTTCTCCCCCACTTTTTTTTTTCTTCATGGGGGAGGAGAGTAAGGGTGGGAAGCTAGTAGAATTGAACCCAGGGCTTTTGAACTGAGTGACATCCCCAGCCATTTTTGTTGTGTTCTGAGACAGGTCTCACTAAATTGCTGAAGTGCGCAGGCTGGGCTTGAATTTGGAATCCTCCTGTCTAAGCCTCCAGGAGCACTGTGACTATATGATTGTACCACCACGTCTGGACTAACGTACTTTTGATATCTAAAATAATCAGAACAGACCTGGATAGGGCGTATATGTGTAGTGTAGCTCATCTAATGATCCAAATCTGGAAATCTAGATCTTGGCTGCAGTTGGTTTTTTTTTTTTTCTTTTTAGGTAATCTACTTTATCAATAATTGAAGGACTACCTGGTTCACACTTCTAAAACACATTCTTTAACAATGATCACATTCATAATATTAAATCTAGTATATATAGTATTGTAAACCATTGACACCATTGTAAATCATTCACACATAGAAGTATATGTGTTATTAGTATACTGGTTTGATTTGTCAATCTAATTTCTAGCTATAATAAAGGATATAAAAATAGATTCAAGAGCGATTAAGATTAGAAGCATGTTTGCTTCTACCTTCTATTGTCATTTCTGAATAATCTCATTTAGTTCTGGAGCTTTTGCATTCCTAAGATGACCAGACCAATCCAGTTTTCACTTTTTAAATCCTATATTTTAATTTTACAAGTTCTTTATCTTTAATCATTCCAAGTTCATACATTAAAGTCCAAGTATAACACATCATCAATTTGCTCGAAGTACTTCAAAGTAAGTGATCAGATTTAATATTGACTAAATGAGTACAATTACTTACATTCAAAATGATTTGCTCTCCTTTATAGTAATCTATATCGTGCTTTTGTGCAGTGAGGTCACTCTTCTCTCTACCTGTGCTGGGGGTGGAGCTTGTAGCATTTAGTAGATTAGTCTGAATTTTGACTGGCATAGAGAAATTTTAAAATTCATTATTTTTTTTAAAAATTAAAAATCTTTCTTAATATACTCACTCATTCAGTTATTAATTTATTCAACAAATACTAAGTTATGCATCAGTCCTCTGGTTTGTTTGCTCACTTTCTTATCAGACACAAGTTGGGACTGTAGCAGCCAGGGGTTATGCTGCTGGTGTAGAACACTCTAGGCAGAGCTGCTGTGAAGACCAAGTGAGCTAAGAATCATGAGCTACTGCTTACCGGAAGGATGCTGTTGGTCTCTGTAATCACAGAGCAGCTCACTCAGAGATAAAGGCAACTATTCAAATTCTGAATTTTGTATGTTAATATGTGACTAGTTTCTTTGGAGACATGGTGTCTTTTTCTCCTCCAGAGTACTTAATTTCTATGATAAGTTACTCCATTGAGCTCCAGGATTAAAATGATAACCTCTATGTTGTAAGCAGCTTAATTACACAAACATAAAGGAGAACTTGAGGCCAGGAAAAGCTGGCTTTCAGTCATCATGCTTTGCGAGTATAAACGAGAACCTCCTCACCTCTCATACCCACCAATCCATATACTACAAGCTTTAACCCAATTACTGTATACGGACTAGGCTCAAGGAAAAGTAAGGTAAGTGCAGGTGAGTTGGATTTTATGTGTTCTATATTTCAGTCTTGCCTATAACATGCCACATTTTAAACCACTGCTTATAATGTATTCCGAAACTGCTATAATAAACATTAGCTATCTATATAATTCTATAACAATCAATAGAACTGCTGCTTTTCATAAAACTTTTTCTAGATTACTTACATTTAGTTTCTGTATTATAGAGAGGTAAGGTACTACGTATATGTGATCTTGTTCTTAATTTAGTTGTATAAAGTCAGACATGCGCAATGTGTGGTACAGTTGATCACACTTTATTCACCACTGATTACCTAGAGTATTTTTCCAGCATCATTATTTCCAGGCTCAATGATGAGTCATGGAACTTTTCTCTCACCTCCTATGCTACATAACTGCAACTGGTGTCATCTAAATGGAGTTAACATTCATGATGTAGTGATTGATTTAGGGAGAAGAAAATGAGATTATGGCTCCTAACCTTAAAGCATGACAACTGAAATCCTATCATTTTCCACATGAAGAAATATGCTAAAAATTACAATTTCTGACAGATCTGTCACTGAGGATTTAAACTAGATAATTGAATCAGAAGTTTGATATTTTGATCCTTGGATATATTATCTTTTGTCTTACCAATAAAGATAACTGGGTTGGGAGCAATGAAGGTTTATACTTGTATGTTTAACTTTTAATTGCAACCAGGCTCTCCTGAATCTGATCCGAATGAATCAACAAGCAAGTATTATCCTTTCTTCCTCTGATAATATAGGGCAGCACCAGATAGGGGAACAGATATTTACCTAAGAACATTTATATTTCATGCCAGAAGAAATAGTTTGCTGAGTAAGAAAACATTAAACATGTGGAAGATCTGACACAACAGAGAGATAAATGTTTCTCATGAAAAAGATGAGGGGCCGGGGAGATGGCTCAGTAGAATAAGCACTTCCCTGGCAAGCATAAGGGCCTGAGTTCAATCCCAGGTTCTGGAAAGAAAAAAAGGAAAAAGAAAAAAGAAAAAGATGAGTTACAGCAAGGGTAAATACTTTTTTTTTTCTTTTGTGGTACCCGGAATTGAACTCAGGACCTTGCACTTGCCAGAGAAGCACGTATTCTAGTGAGCCATCTTCCTGGCCCATATTTTTAAGATTAATATATTTAATCCTCTGTCCCTTTCAAAGGAAATGTCTTTTAAACATTTTATATTATTTTACATGAAAGTATACATTTGCTGTGAATTTAATTTCTTTTAATAGCTTCCTTAAACCATCACCATCTTCTGGCCTAGGGACAGAGCTCATTGACAGAGCGCTCCTCTAGCATGTGCGAAGGACTGGGTTTGATCCTCAGTACAAGAGGGGAAAAGACTCAGTGTCTTCTAAAACTCAGCTTCAGGAAGACTCTGAGCATGAGCAAGTATTACTAAAGCTGGCCGTGTGAACTGGTCAGTATCTACGCATTCACTATTTTCAAACATTCCCTGGTACCGACTTCCAGCCAGTCACTCATCTCTCAGCTTAGAGTGTGCCCACAAACAGGCACCATGTATCCCCCTACATCTAGCACTACTCTAGGCATTGTATTGTTCTAATTATAAAAAGTGGAAATGTGTGAACATCTTAGCTGAAGGACAAGGCCTACGCTGACTTATCTGCATTGGGTGAGCCATCCATGTTCAGGTCTGGTATAGGCCTGCAAAGTAGGGTAGTGAAGGGAGATACAATCATTCCTCCACCATCTCCTTTGAGATAGCTTATCTATGGCCAGAATAGCATCATAACTTCCCACTCCCTGCAGTCTGTAGTTTCACTAGTTCAAAACTTGAATACACAACCAGGCTAATATGGGTTGTGTTCAGCCAACTAGAATACAACAAATCTTCTCATTTTTGTATCATTGGAGTCACTCGAGCTCTGTTCATTTAACATTCTTTTCCTCAACATGTTTAGAGATTCACCCATATTTCTGTGATAAGTAATTTAGCTTTTCTTTTTTTTCCTGATTGCCTTTGTTTAACTGATTTGTTTCATTGTGTGTCTATACAATAATTTTTTAACTATTTAACTACTTATGAATGCCTGTGATGTTTCTCCTTTTTACTTTTATTAGACAACCTGTTGTGGACATCTATGCATACTCCTTGGTAGACATCTATTTTCATTTATCTTGAGTAGTTTCCTATGAGTGAAATTGTTAAGCCATATGAAAAGTATATAGCTTCCTTTATTAAAAATTGTCAAAATAAAATAAAATTTTAAAAAAACCTAGATACAATTAACTTTTTAAAAATTTTCTTGTCCATGAGAATGCAGTCTCTCAAGGAGTCATGTGCTACTTCAAATATACATTGTGAATCTGTCTTTTATTGCTGCACCCATAGTTTCTGCTGCTTGAATCCAACGTGATCTTTCACCCAACCTGTTGTGACAGTTTTCTCTTTCTACTCATTACCTCTCATTTCTTACACAACAGTCAGAATGGATTCATTAGAAATTTTAATTGGTTCATAATTTACCACCACTGGAACCAACAATGCTTTGACTTTTGGAAACACCAGAATATTTTACAAAAAATGTTGCACTGCATGATCCTCTACCCCATTGCCCTCTTTGAGCGCATCAAGCCTGTTTTCACCTTTGGAGTTGTGCCCTGTGTGCCCAAGATATTTTCTTCTATACTATCATAGAACTGGGGGGCGGGGGTTGCAATTCAGTTTACAATCTAATTGTCACCTCCCTGGAAGAGCTTCCTAACCAGATAATCTTCCCCACATAATCACTGTCATATTGTCCTACTTAAATTTTCTACATAGCATTTATTTTTATGTGACATTTTAGTTATCTATTATTTCTCAGCTCACATCTACCATGCCCAACAACTACTGGCTACATGAACAGAAATCATGACCACTACTTAACACGTTGATGGCATTACCGACATGACTGAAGTTTTCAACAGATATTTGTTGTGTCTATCTTCAAAGAAATCTCTACCTAAGCTATTTAACTTTTGCTAAATAATGTACTTTTAAAAATTATAAATTTGCTTCACTCTTAAGCATTTTTACATGGTATGATTAGTGCTTATTTGTGAGAAAGCATACTAATTTTAATTTTTTAATGAATGAATTGCATTTGAGAAATCTAAGAATGCCTCTCCCAAGGATGTCTTAATTAGGCAAAGTTATTTAAACGTGCTTACTTTTAAATTTGATGGGGCTCACAAATATTTGATTACATTTGAGATACTAATAAATATTAATGAATTATTTAAAAAGGTCTTTGAACATTTTCTGTAAAATTCTGAAGAAACAAAACTCTTAAGTATCACTGACATCTTCCTGTATACCTTCCAAAGTTTTCAATACTCCAAATCTTTCATACTTCAGATTCAAACTTTTAGTACAAATAATTTTCATGTATTTTAAACCCTAAGTATATAGCTTTAAAAACAACATTGTTGGGCCAGCCAAATAGCTCAGTGGGTTAAAGCACCTGCAAGCAGGCAGAAGGGCTGGGGATTCAAATCCTGGCCTGCTGTGCCAGCCCCGCCCCCAGGGTATGCTGAGAGGGCAATTGAGATGGGGCGTGGTGGTGCAGTGCCTGTAATCCTAGCTCTTGGGAGGCTGTAAACAGGTGGATCACTCCAAGTCTGATCTAGCAGTAAGACCCTGAACACCCTGTAGACGCTTCCATAAAGTACAAAAAACAAACAAAAAACCCAACATTGTTATAGTATGAATTGAAAACCATAAAATTCATGTGTTACCAGGTTAGGAGGCACTGAGTTTTAACAAATTTACAGAGCAATACAATCACAACCATAATTCAATGCTAGAGTATTACAACTGTCTGAAAGTTTCTTTGTGCCCCTTAGCAGATATTCTCCATTACTTCTCCAAGCTTCCAGCAACTAATCATGTGTGGTCTATGTTCACATATAGACCACATTTGATCATTTCATGCAAAAAAGGGACAATAAAATTTTAGTCATTTGTGTCCACTTGTGTTAGCATATTTTCCTATGCTTTGCACACTGAAACACTGACTTCATTTTATTGCTGAATAGTATTCCACTGTATGGATGTATTACACTTTATTTATTCATTCAGGAAGTTGATAGGAATTTGAATTGTCTTCAGAATGTGGGTCTCAAAGGTATAAATTAATTAATATGCTTCTTAGCTTGCAAAAGTCTGGCACATAGCAAATTCTATGTCAGGATATTATATGATAATTTATTTGTTACTATAATTTGTAATGTTATAATGAGTTTTGCCTGGTTGTACATCACAGTGAATGTTTGGAAGAGCATTTGCGCCCTTTTAACGACCAGTTCCTCATAAGAGTTGCTCCCGGTAGTCAGGATACTTACTGCAGAATGCCAGATCCTAAGTGACAATGACAATAAGGCTATATTAACCTATCAAAAAATTTAATAAAATACAAGCTTTGACTGACTGATTTAGTTGTTTATTTATGTACGAAATGTACTAATCAGTGGGAAAAATAGTAGTTTATTTTTGAAGGTTGTCTGGGCCCACAGAGATAGCTCAGTAGAAGAAGCCTTTGCCTGGCAAGCACAGGGTCCTGAATTCAATCCCCAGTACCGAAAAAAAAAAAAAAAAAAAAAGAGAGAGAGAGAGAGACAGAAGAAAGTTGTCAATTGTTTATATAAAGTTCCTTTTGTTACCTCAAAACTTGTATTTTTTTTCTTTTTGTTTTAGTTGCCTGTTTGAGAAAAAAACAGAAGAATAATAGTCCTCTCCTCAAATGACTAAATTGCATGTTTTAGACACTTCTAGAAAAGAAAATGCCCCATTTTTTTTGGTCAAATCTCCTTCTGATTAATAGATTTAGAAGATGTTTTATTTGCATGGTAATTAGTTTTTAAAGCACACCACTGAAAGCATTTCAGAGCACTGTATCTGAATTTTCGCCTGCAAACAGGAAGCTCTTTTCTATGTTTAGGTTACGCTGTCCAAATGTGCCCTAATTCCAGAACGTCCTGGAGGTACCCACTGAATTTCCTAGCAGCAAGCCCATGTTTTCTTGAGGCCACATAATTTCTTAGCCTTTTGAGTCTCATTCTGGGAGTTAACAAACCTAATTATTATGCAGCAAAGCAATTTTTTTATAAAACTGCATGATATTTTCACTTACTTGTGTTCATGTGACTATAAATTATAGCCATATGAATATGATGTTCAACTATTTATGGATTATCAAGGTTCTCTCATTGCTGGAATCTTTTTTTTAATTATTTTGTTTATTTGTTCAAAAATATTACAATTTAAATTGATTAAAGAGAAATGGTGCAAAACAAGGCTTATTGAGAAAATACTAACAGAAACACTGCATTTAAAAACAATGTCACTATAGGGAAAGGATCTTCCAAAGCCACTTTTAATTCTTCAGATTTATTCATAATAATGTAAATATCATTATAATCTAAAAGTGTATTACTATCATTTACCAATGGGATTACTTTTTAAAAATATTTTTGAATTTTTTATTCATTTTAATGAGAAAAAGGATAAAATAGCAATAAAACAGTTTTAAAACAGGTTAGTAGGATGTTTACAGTAATTAATACATTGCATACTGTTGTCTTCATAGTAGTCATGGAGTCTTTGCTTCTATGCAAGTAATATATTTTTTTTAATCTAGTTTTTTTTTTTTTTTGTATTTTAGTACAAAGTCTACAGGGTCTACAGGGTCTTACTACATAGATCAGACTCATAGTGTTCCACCTGTGTTCAGCCTTCCAAGTGCTGGGATTACAGGTGCACGCCACTACTCCCAGTCTCAGTCACCATCTCAGTGTGCCACTGGGGTGGGGCCAGCATGGCATGCTGGGGATCGAATCCCGATCCCTGCATCTGCCTAAACAGGTATGTTTTATCTAGTTTTCAAAAGAAAATGTATGATCAATAGATTAAGGATAAATAGAGGTTAAGTACTCCAAAATGCAGTTTGTGTATAATTTTAACTTGACAACACCTAATATAATGTTCATTATCACTATGAATGTTCAATCAGATTCTAGATACAAAGAGACTAGATAACCATAGCATGATGGCTAACATGCACGGTAGGCCAGGATGGATGGTGTGGAACAGACTTCCACAAGGTAAGAAGATCCAGGGGTAAGTCAGCAGAAGTTTGCACTTTTGCCTATGTGAAAGAGAAGCAGGAAAAATTCTTTCCCATTTCCAGGTGGTGGACTTTCCTAAGGTACTGTTTTATCTCTGCTCTATCTAAAGGCTTCCTACATGGTCAGCTGATACCTGTGCTTCTTTACAGTTCATGAAGTAGTAACTATCTCACTAATGAATTATGTGCATTCAAGACCCATCTTATTTCTCTGTCTCATTTCCATTTCTCTAACACTTAATATCTCAGGTTTTACCTTGCAGTGAAGCAACCTTGACCCTTTTTTTCCATTTTCTACCAATGTGAACTAAGACCTATGCTAGTCAAAGTCTGGAACAGTGGACTGTAAATTTTATTTGAAAAATACTGTGTCACATTCATCTACTTGATCTTCAGCAAAGGGGCAAAAATACATCGAAAGGAAAATAGACTAATAAATGTTGCTAGGAAAATTGGGTATCAAAATTGTTATTCATTGTGTCTAGATCTTTCTATCATCCCCAAAGCCTCATGCTGTCATGAGAGATGAACTCTTCAGAAGTGGTGAACCCAGAGTTTGTGATGCTAGGATTAAAGGTGTATATTTTCTAAAGCAGCCCACCGATTGTTTTGACACCAACTTACTCCTGGTAGTAGCTTAGATAGAGTAGGGGTCGGGAGAGAAAACAGTTCTGAAGTCCTTTTTTGCTTTGCTAGCCTGCTTGCCACAAATTGTTCTCCTCTACCAAGCCACCCTGCTATGGTGTCAGCTAATTACAGATTGTAACCTCTACAAACTGTGAGTTAAATAAACCTTTCCTGCCTTAGTTGCAGGTGTTGGGTATATTGTATTTTACTCCTTCTTCTTCTTTTTGGGTATCAGGGATCAAATGTGGGACCTTGCACTTGCCAGGAGGGGCTCATGCTACTGGCCTATCTCACAGGCCCCTGGGTATTTTGTCTTATCAATGAGAAAATTAACTAAGACAAATATCAAAATGAATTAAAAACCTAAATGAAACACTTAAACTATTGGAAAATAAAATTGGTAAAATTCATAAAGACATAAGCAAGGAATTTTTGGACAAAACTCCGATAGAACAAGAAATCATACTGAAAGTCAACGATTAGGATCATGTCATATTAAAACTTCTTCACTTCAAAGGAAACAACCAACATAGTGAAGCAACAACATAGAAAATGGGAAAAAATGTTTTTTCCAGTTATTCCTCAGAGGATTCACATCTAGAATACTGCTTGCAATTTAGTTGCAATCAGTATCATAGAAAGAATTACGTTTGTGAGACGAGGCATTACTGTAATAAAAAGAAAATCTCACTAATCCAGACCGTGGCTAAATAAAAGAGGCAAACAAAATATGAGCATTTGAAATGAGTAGACACTTTTCGTACTTAAGGAGGTATAAATGGCCAATAAATGCATGAAAATACATAAACATCACAGACCACCAGACAAATGCAACACTGAGATACAACTTTTACTATAGAAAGAATGACTATCATGAAAAAATAAAATAATAACAAACACTTGTGAGGCTGCAGGAAAAAGGGGCCCTTCTCCATGTTGGTAGGAATATAACATAGTAAAACCACTATGGAGATTAGTATGGGAATTACCGAAAAAAAATATGTAAAAGTAGACATTCCATTTAATCCAGCTATTCTTTTTCTAGGTATCATCCCCAAAGAGTAAAGTCATTGTATCACAGTGATACATGCTTATCCATGTTTACATCAGCACAATCTATAGTAGCTGAATCTTGCAATCAGCCTACATGCCATTTAATAGAGGAATATATAGGAAAATATTATATTTATACACAATGGAATACTACTTTATCATAAAGAAGTATTAATTTGGGGCATTTGTAGGTAAATGGATGCACCTTGAGACCATTACGTTAAGTGAAACATATCAGCCACACAAGTTTAAATTTCACATGGCTTCTCTTATATGAGAAACTCAAAATATAAGGAGAAAAAGAAAGGATAATATGTAGAAAGACCTTTTTCAAATTGTATGGGAATAGGAGCTGGAGTGAGGGAAGAAAGAAAAATTAAAAGGGATATAAAAGAGAATTGAACAAAAAACAGAAATAGAACTTTTGCAAATGGGAAGGGGAATAAGAATTGGAGGTACAGAGAGGGATGGGATGGAAGGGCTGCGAAGGGAGCATTGAGGCGTGGTATGCACACATGCTCAGTTCACATGTACTGTAAATATGTGCTAAAAATCTATGTCAAAGTAGAAGGTTGATTGATATTTGGCATCTATGCATGAGTCATTCCATAATCTGATATGCTTCTCATGTGATAAACTTTACTCTTTATAGCCAATCAATAAAGTATTATTATTACACTTTACAAACAACAAAGCTAAAGTATGAATGTTCACATATAGAACAGGATAAAGTCAAATAGTTTATAAGCAGTACAGCTAAGGCTTCATAAAACAATCAGTGCAATTTTATTTACACTGAAGCACTTAGGAGTACAGTGGAATCCTCTGAGGTTTCCTGTATTGTGCTGCTCTGAGACTGATGTCACTGCATGAGTACCAGATTTCGGAAAAGATCTTAGGAGTCTGTGACACTTTAGGGATGAGCAGAGGATGGTGTCCAGGGAGCTGGGGTCTACTTTCTTTGAAGAACGTGTGGTTATTAAGGCACCAAACTCTAAACCTCCTAGGTACTCAGCTTGGAAGTTCAGAATTCAGCAATGGAACATACATATGTAGTTGAATCAAAGTCTTTCATATGTTTCTTCCATAATAGAGGTTTCTGAACTTTATTTTTAATGTATTACTTTATTTTTATTGTTATTACTTTAACTTTATTTACTAATTTTTAATTCACAGCACTTACAGTTTTATCTTAAATATTTTTACCCATAACCACTTAGTACACGTGATACTCATCCTGTAAACAAAGTCATATCACACTCACCTTCTTTGCACTCCATCGTGTGCCTATTTGGGGCTAATTACAAAGGTTTCCACTTTATACGGTATGGATGTTTAGCGGTAAAAGTGACCTATACTCTCTCTTGTCTTTCTTTTGCTCTATTTAAAGTAATGGCTATACGTTCTTTCTTTCTTTTCTTTTTTTCTCTTCATTTTTCCAAGTTTTTTTCTTTAAGATTACAATCTCTTTAAACAAAAGGTCATTTTTGTCAATGGACAGAAGAGAGGAGCAGATCACCTGCAGTAATTGCAAATTAATGCTCTCCTGGTAATGCATTAACTGCATGCTATTGATCTATGGTTGGATCATACAGGCCTCTGAGAAGTGACTTTTACTTCTCTGAGTTTGTGTTGATGCGCATGTGCATGCGTGTCTTCACTTTTTTCCCCATATACATTTTTTTTCCACTGAAATTTTCTCTAATCGTCTCCATTTTTAATTTCCCAGTGATATAGCTTCTAACTAGTAATGGGAATCTATAAAAATTCATGTCTATGTCTCAAATGCCTTTTAGAATCTACTGAACTGTAACTTTGGTGACATCAGCCATGCATATCATCCATGGATACATTTCTCGAGAGGGTCAAGCTTGTGAATGGACATTTTTACTTAGATAAAACAAAAATTCATTTGGTCCTTTATCTAAAATTGTAACTTGTTGTTCCCATAGAACATTCAAAAACTTCCCGTAAAAGCATTTTATTTTGAGAACACTGATACTGTGATTTTTTTCTCTTTTAGAGAAAACTTTTAACATACAAGTAAAAATCTTATTTCAGAAACATTTTTTTGGAAAGTAGATGAGAAGAAAGTGTAAGAATTTTGTAAAGTCAATATTATGTACATCATCACACAATATTGCTGCTAACATCCAGATTTCTTCATTGAATCAAAATCTTACTTGATAATTATTCTCCTATATGGTAGAAGTTTATTAAATATCAATCTGGACTAAGTCTGGTTTGTGAACCATGATTAGAAATCAATTAAAATGCACAAATATTCTGATATTAATTTCCTTTACTACTTTTCATAAATCTTAAGATTACTTTTCTATACTTCTATACTTTCTATACGAAGTGGGAGACATAGTAATGATTTTTGTGAGAACTTTGGTTATTTGCCATTATTTCTTTCATAATCATTTGAAAGAAGAGTCATGATTAATATGGAAAAAATAAATGTGTGCCTAAATTACCTGCTTATTCTTTATTCCTTAGTAAATCATTATCCTCTGCTCCAAAAAAATACTTTAACAAATGTCAACGGCATGACTAGAATTACATAAGCCTGATACGCTTTCTTCTAGGAGTTTATAATTAATTAGAGATAGATACAGTCAGAGTTGACATTCATTTTACAACCAGCCTGAGAGCTGGACCAGAGTGCTGAAAGCTCCCAGACATGGCACTCATTGCTAGGTAACAAGCAGGTTGGCCAGCCAAGGAAGCTGGGGCAGGAAGAAGACATTCAGTAACCTGGGACTTCGAAGTGGGACACTCCCTTTAGTGTACTGAAATATCATTTCTCTTCGCAACAAAACAGTGAGAAAGGTACTATGATTTTCATTTTGAAAGAATAAACCAAGGTTTACAGAAGTTAAAAAAATAAGCCCAGGGCCAGGGAGATAGCTCAGTAGAATAAGTGCCTGCCTGACAAGCGCACAGTCCTGAGTTCAATCCCCGGTACCAGGGGAAAAAAAAAAGCCCAAATTAATCCAGCTAGTAAAGGTGGGACCAGAAGTTAAGCAAAGGACAGTAAAATTTTAGTGCTCCTACTGTTAACTACCACGATACAGATGACAACATCGGGACACTTAACAATGATGAGTACTATCAAGAATTTGAAAGGCTAGAGTGAATTGATATTTTTCATGACTACTAGAACCAGTACCAGTGTTTCTTATATTATTGCACTGAAAAACAGGAATGTGAGAACACTGATTTTTAAAGATTGCAAAAATATCTGTGACACATCATGCTTAGGCAGTGATATACAGGTATAAGTTAGAAATATTCAGCTTAAATTTTACCTCACTAATAAAAGATACCACCAGCACTTACAAAGCAGAATTTCTTTCTCTTTGTTTTCTTTTACAGCTACAGGCATTCTGTGATTTACCCACTGTTAACAATGTCTTCTTCTCCTCTCGTCTGCCATACCTCTGAATGTTTAGATATATGCTTATTTAAAATTAGATGATAATCATATTAATCCTCGTATTTCCTAATATATTAAGATCGTTGGAAAGGAGAATTTTTTCATCTACTCACTAAGCAATAATCTAGGAAGAAAAGTGGAGTATATACATAATTTTTTAAAAAAGAAAACAAAGTAATAGAAATTACTAGTAAAATTGGAATGCACAACATCCAAAATGAAGATGGTCTTTTCAGATAAAGGACACTTTTGAGGGCACAGTTTGTAGGGAATACTGTGGGGCCAGGAATACCATGTCTGGTACTTCATGACCAGACATGAAAACAGTTACAATTACATTTGCACATACATATGTGTGGGTATCAGGAAAGTTTTAGGGTTCACTGTTCCTGCAGAGACATCGCTTCTCCAGTAGGCAAGGACACACAACACAAACTTAGAATAACCTCTAGAATTTTTATCATGGTCAGAGTATATCCCAAGATTTAGCCCTACTATGTTTCCTACTGCTCTTATTTCTGCTCAGTGTCTCTTACCACTCATGAAACATTTCTTGAATATAGTAACAGGGCAAGTGAGGAATACATACACAAATCAGGAAAGTAGAAGGTAGGAAACACTTTGTCATCCTACTAAAAGTAAACATGGGAAAATCACAACTTTCCCTAACTTTGAAATGGGGTAAGATGCTTACTGAAACCCATGTAGCTGTGCAAGTGTGAAAGGAGTTAACACATAAAAACAGTATTATAAAAATGGGAGGTAATATTAAACAGATCATAAATACTTTTACCATATATTTCTTATCTCTAGAGCTTTCTAAATCTGTGTAGTCTCAGTTTTGAACCCCAAATTGGCACCAGTCTACAAATTAATGAGGTAGATTTTCAATCAAATATCCAATCACATACATCCAAATGAGAGCGGACTTTTCAAGACAATCACTTTGGAAGATCTTGGCAATGCTCCATATAATTACATAAAAAACTTTTTTTTCCTATTTTTCTACACTGTTAATTGAAATCAACTTATCAAGTGATGTAAAAGACTCATGACTCAGTATATGCAATTCAGTTTCATGACCAACTTTGTTCACTCATTTTCACTTTTGCAGCATTGCTGATGGGAAATAAAATTCCTTCCTAAAATGTAAAAGGTAATTGAAATATATTATCTTCTTAAATGACTATTTCTAATGGTCATTTGGATGAACAAATTATGATGTGCTTATTTAAAAATCAGTTATGCCTAATCACAACTCACTTCAAGTGATATTGATAAATTAGAAAAGAGAAAAACAGCCAAGAAAAAATAAGTTTTTAGGGGCCAGCCAGATAGCTCAGCAGACTAAAGCACCTGCTTAGGCAGAGCACAATGTTTGGTGTTTGATCCTGGGCATGCTGTGCCAGCCCTTCGCTTGAGACAGTGATTAAGACTGGGTGTGGTGGCATGCGCCTGTAAGGCCAACACTTGGGAGGCTGAAAACAGGAGGATCACTATGAGTCGGATCTACATAGTGAGACCCCGTAGACCCTATAGATCCTGGATGAAATACATTTTTAAAAAGTTAAGTTTAGGTAATATCTGAAGTAAGAACAAACAACTGGCTTTTGTTGAATATAAGGAAGTAAAAATGGAAATAGCAGTTTAAGTATATTTGCCTTTGATAAAGAAGGCAAGCTCACATAAACTGTGCTCTCTACATAAAATAAAAAGGGACTTAATAAAGTATCTAGTAAGAGTCAAAAAAAGTTTTAGCTAATAACATTTCTATGAAGTCAGAAATTGCCTATAGCTGTATTAGAGACACTGTGCCTAACTCAAAGCTATTTTTCTAATCTAAAATGCTCAACTTGTGTACAGACAGTAAATCTGTCTTCTAAAAATACTAGATTCAATTTTGATTAATTTTCTGTGATACTACATGTCAGTCCTTCCACGAAGGGGATGTGTACATACCAGTGGTGGCAAACCCATGGCACATATGGTACGGTGGGCTATTTGAATCACTGGGCTCCAAAACATTTGCTATCACTGCTAGAGATTTTCAAAGGCCTACCAGGTTTCCATTTTGTTTCTTCTCCCAGCTTAGCAAGATTTGTTGTCCTGGAATCAAGATGCTTTTCGTGAAAAACCACAAACTCTTGCAAACAATTATTCATTAGAGTAGATTAAAATTATGAACTAATTGATGCAACAATTAGAAATTCATTAATGCATAACAAGACCATATTTTATATAGTATTACTAAATGTACAGAGTGTGTTTAAAATATAGATTATTTTTAAAATTGTGAATGAAATATTTATTGAAGTCAGGAAAGTAAGAAAAATGCCTATTTTTTATTTTTATTTATTT
>NW_004524650.1:3164140-3191456 GCF_000260255.1 Octodon degus | reverse complement strand
TCTCAGCGTGCCCTGGGGGCAGGACCGGCACGGCAGGCCTGGGGATTGAACCCTTGACCTCTGCACCTGCTTGCACAAAAATGTCTATTTTAATTAATGTGACATAGTACAGTACCAATATCACTAATAAAATCTACTGCAAATAGTAACAAGTATTCATATAGCATAATCTGCCTTTCAAGTGAATGGTGGTGGAAAAACTGAACAAGAAATATTCCCCACTTGCCTAATGAAAATTAGAATAAATATTTTCCACCTCCCCAATGAAAATTAGAATACAGTAACATTTTTATTCCCTAAAGTCAACTATCAATACAGTTAGAAAATTGAAGACTGCATGTACATCATGACTAAGAGATAGTTAACACATCAGCATTCCTGAGCAAACAGTGTCATCATGCTGTTCCAATTATTCTTTGTTCTCTAGTTTTAATAAAATAATACACTTCCCAATCACATTAGAAGAATCCATTTAGCTTGAACTAGCTCCATCAGAGTGGCTTTGATTATTGTTAAAATTGATTTGGTTATCTGAGTCCAGTGAAGGACTACCATGATTTTCCACAGCAAATTCCCGCTAAGCTCTCTCTTTCTGTTGTATTTCAGAATTTTCTATTAACTTCAGTGACAAAATCATATAAAAAATAATGTTAAAAATTACCCACACTATCTCAATGAAGGCACTGATGATAGTTGTACTTACATGAACTGATGGCTTCCTATAATTTCTGACATCCTGAATCAAAGTCCTTAAGAGATTGAAGCGTAATGGCAAAATCATTAAATTAAATTACATAAATCCATAGTCAGTGAATAAAAAGTAATATATGGGATTTATATATTTTATCTGTGGGTAAGAGAAGGAGGTAACATTTTACTATGAAGTCTACCACTAAAGGAAACTGTTAAGGATATAATACAAATTCTTGAATAGAATTTGTAGTAGAAATTGTAGGACCACACTGAAATCAGAGGAGAGGTATATGGTACTAATTGGGAAGGTGAGATCTGCAATAACAACTAAACCCAAAACTTAATAATAATCACTATTCATTTATTAAGACTCCCCCTTCAATCTGTTTTAAAGGCAATAACTGCTTACTTTCCTCCTCATGAATAAGTAATGGACAATTTGAAGCAACTACTTTATTTCAGAGTAGCCCTTGAAATTTTTAAGGTCTCAAAAAATATAGAATAGGGCTGGGGAGATGGCTCAGTAGAATAAGCACTTCCCTGGCAAGCACAAGGGCCTGAGTTCAATCCCCAGTCCCACCAAAAAATAAAAATAAAGAATAAATTAATTTGTTTTAAAAAAGATTCTCAGGGGCCAGCGAGATAGTGCAAAAGACAAAGCATCTTCTTAGGCTAGTGCAGGGATCAGGGTTTGGGGTTTGATCTCTGGCACCACATGCTGCACTGGCCCTACCCCCAGTTGTGCTGAGCTGCCACAGAGACAGGGCATGGTGGTGCACACCTGTAATCCCAGGGTCTGGGGAGGCTGAAAACAGAAAGATCACTACAAGTCCGATCTGTGTAGTGAGATTTTGTACCAAATAAATATTTTTTAAAAAATTAATTAATTAACTAGAAAGATTTTAAGATCTCAAGCATTTAAGAAGAGTTTGAAAAATAATTTAACAAGTAAGTATCTATAAATTTAAAAAAGTTGATCGATGACGTAGAGTGTGCCTGGGGAGAGTCACATGGAGAGAAAACATTCTCTCAGGCTTTCACAGAGAACACATTGGCCAAGCAATGGCCATGACTCATCCACATGGCTGACACTGACAAAAGTTCTACAATCTGAGATACAAGATCTCAGGATAAATCCTGAGGGAATTTCACTGACCTTATCAGACCCAAAAGCTACAACCCTTGTTGCATAGGTCCTGCTTTACCTTGGTCTTAACCATCCAGAAGGAAAGTATAAAAACGAAATATAAGAAATAAAGCCATGCTGTTATGTTGAGCTGTAGGGGACTCAGGTCAACAATTTCTGACATCACCAGTGAAGCGGAAGACCCAATACTATTATGGGATACTGGACTCTTTTAGAATATTTTGCTGAGTTTACACACCTATAACATTCAAATAACGGAACTTAACAAAAAAAGGGTATACAGATGAATGTCCATTTTGTATCTGTGTATTCAGGGTGGTTAGGATAGATATATAGTTACATTATGTTAATGTATAGAATGATTTGTTCTAATAGTGTTTGTAAATAGGATGTCGAATCCGCATCTTGTACAGCAATTAACCACTAAGAAGAATGTATGCAGTGTGTTAATTATTGAAACTGTCCTACCGATTTGATTTGAAACAGTCTCATTGCTATTTGTTTATCAATAAAATTATGGCAAAAAATTGTACTACTGCCATTTAGAATAATAAAAAAAAATAAAAAATAAAAGATTAGACCCCCAAAAAATAAATTAAAAAAAATTTTTTTAAAAAAGAAAAAAAATTCTTTATGTCAATATAAGAAATCTTTCAGGTTGATTGTACATATTGTGTTTTCTCACAGCTTAAAGAATAATGTCCAAATTCTTTGCAATTTTTCTTTCTGGTTTCCTTGCTGTTTTCAAGATTGCTACATACACAGCATAATGCTTTCTATGGCTCTGTTTTAATTGTACCGCTCCTCTTTTTCTAGGACTTCCAGTAGGACTTTGTTTGCAATGATTTTCAGTACACAGGAAATAAAGTCTGAGCATGAGCGCTTAGATCCCCCCAGCAAAAAAATAAAAAAATAAAAAATAAAAATAAAAACCTTAAAGTTACTGATAAATTTTATCTCCTTGTTTATATCTCTAATTTACATATAAGAAATGAAAAGCTATCAAATAAGATGAAGAACTATAGATTTCAAAGACGCATAAGTTCATATAAATAAGTTAGAAGTCAGTGAATTAACTGACAAAGTTTTGAGCAGCTAATTAGGAGCACAAATCCATAATAAGCTTTGAATATTATTTTTAGGACAAAATACAGCATTGTTTCCACTGTAGTGGATTTTTTTTTTTTTTTCACTAATGCTGTGCTAGGAAAATGCTCTGGAACATCCAAGTTACTGTCGAGCTAATTCCTTAGGTTTCATAGTCAGCATTGATTGGAGTGCTTTCTCCTGCTTGTGATATAAGATGCAAAAGATAATGTTTTCATATATGCATATATTAAAATGTTTCCTAAGTCCATCAATATATGCCACATAGTTGTTATTATTCAATCATTATTACTTGGTGGGAAGAGACTCTACAACCTACCCATGGAAAATTTATAGTATCCAATATTACCAACTTTAGTTTTCATATCATACTTTAAATCTCTAGGCTCACTCATCTTATATGCCTGCAAGTTTTTGCTCTTTGAATTGTACCTTCCCGTGTCCCTCCTCCCCTTGCCACCTAATCACTGTTTTGTTCTGTTTCTATGCACTTGATCTTTTACTTTTTAGGTTCCACATATAACAAAAAAACCATAAAAATTTTTGATGTCTGCCTTAATTCACTTACTATAATGTCACCTAAGTCCATCCATGTTGGTAAAACATCCTTTTTATTAATTAATTGACATTAGTTGTTTCCATATTTTGACTACTGTGAACAGTGCTTCACTGAACACAGAAAAGCTGATACATCTACAGGGCGTTAATCTCATTTTCTTTGGATATTTACTCAGAAGAGGGATTGTGGAGTCTTACCATAGTTTGCTATTAATTTTTTGAAGAGTATTCATATCATTTTCTATAATGACCACACCAACAACTCTCCTCTTTATATATTCTTCAAACATTTGTTACCTTTTGTCATTTTGATAAGAGATATTCTAGCAGCTATGAGGCCAAACAGTATTGTAGTTTTGATTTTCATTTTCCTGATAATTAGTCACGTTGAACAACACTTTTGGTCATTTGTATGTCTTCTAGGAAAATGTCTGTTTAGTGTGTTTGGTCATTTTTAATATTATTTGTGTTTCTTTTTTGCTTCTCTTTATGCATTTATCTCTTTTGATAATAGAGTTACATGAGCTCCTTGTATATTCTAGATATTAACACCTTAAAACATACATGGTTTGCAAATATTTTCTCTCAATTCATAGGCAAATTTTCACTTGTTTTTTATTTCCTTTGCTGTACAGAAGGTTCTTAGTTTGATATGATCTTGATTGTTTATCACTTTTTTTTTTTAATCTGTGCTTTCAGGATTCTATATAAAAAATACTTTCCAGGCCAATGGTCTAGGAGATTTTTTCCTTATATTTCCTTCTAAGAATATTATGGTCATAGGTCTTATATTTAGGTCTTAAGTTTATTTTATGTTATTTGTAATGCTAAAAAAGATATTCATGGTCTAACAGTTAAAGGATACAGACAACATTTCATGCATCGTGGAAGCAAGCTTAGGTAGCAATTTGAATATCAGACATGGTAAATTTCAAGTTAAAACTAATTAGCAGAGACAAAGAAGGTCACTACATACTAATTAAAGGAACAATCAAACAAGAGGAGATAACATTGAGAAACATATATGCAATGAATATGCACCTATCTTCATAAAACAAAAACTACTGAAATTAAAAGACCAATCATAGTAGGGGTTTTCAACACCCCACAAACAACCAGATCAACTAAACAAAAAACCAATAATGAAGTTTCAGAGATGAAATACAGCCTTGGGCATATAGATCTAATTTATATATATTTTTTTCTTTGCATACCGAATATTCCACCTTTCTACAAAACAGTATACAGATTTTCAGCAGCCTTTGATACTTTTGATACTAAAACAAGTCACATTCTAATCTACAAAATCTGATTGAAATATAAAAGAAATTATTCCATGCATACTAAATGACCACTGTGCAATGAAAGTACAAATCAAAGATAGAAGAAATTTTGGAAAAGGCAAAAGCTCCTGGAAAATTAACAATAACTTCTAAACAATGTATTGGTCACAAAAGAAATCAAAATAGAAATTGATTCTGGAAGCTAATGGCAATGATTGTATGACTGAATGAAGTCTCATGGACAGTATGAAAGAAATTCTAAGAGGAAGATCCATCATAATCAGTACTTACTTTAAGGAAACCCAAATAAATAATTTTATGAGAAATCTTACGATACTGGAGAAACAACTACAAAGCAGCCCAAAACTTAAACTAAGGAGGAAAGTTATAAAGATGAGAGCAGAAGTCAATGGAATGGAGATTTACAAAACTTTTTAAAAATCAACAAATGGAAGTGTTATTTCTTCAAAAGACTAAATAAGATAGATGAGTACTTAGCAAGAAAAAGAGAGAAAAGTTTCACATCAATGTAATAAGAAGTGAAGAAAAGTAAAACCAGTATTTGAAAAAATATACTTAAAAAATAGCAAATTTTGAAGAAATGGACAGATTCCTAGACTCATATAAACTGTGAAAACTAACCGAAAAAGACATAAATATACTGAAAAACCCAGTAGTAGCAATGAAATTAACTAAGTAATAAGGAGAAAATCCCAGGACCTTATGGATTCACTGCTGAATTCTACCAAACCTCTAAGGATGCTATATCATCAATATTCCTTAAGTTTTGCAATAAAATTGAAAATGGATAGCGTGCTCCCATATTCATTTATGGAAGCCAAACTGAGGAATCAGTAGAATCACCCTGATCTTAGAACTGGATGAAGATCCAATTTAAGAAAGACAACTGCAGCCCAATTTCTTTCATGAACAAACATCCTCAATAAGGATACAATGCAGCACATCACCAAAGATCATACAGGGCCAGCCAAATAGCTCAGTGGATCAAAATGCCTGTTTAGGCAGATGCAGGGGCCCAGAGTTTAATCTCCAGGCCTGCTGTGCCAGCCCTGCCCCAGGAGGCCCACTGAGACAGTGACTGAGATGGGGCGTGGTGGCACGCCCCTGCAATCCCAGCACATGGGAGGCTGTAAACAGGAGGATCACTATGAGTCTGATCCATGCAGCGAGACCCTGTACACCCTGTACACCCTCTTGCAAAATAAGAAAAAAAAAAGATGATACATCACAATCAAGTAAGTTTTATCCCAGAGATGCAAGGATGGTTCCATGTACATAAGTCAATGAATTTAATATATCACTCAAATAGAAGCAAGATAAAAAACCGCATGATTGTTTTAATAGCCACAAAGAAAAAGGCTTCAAGTAAGATTAAACACCTCTTCATGACTAAAAAAAATAAGCTTTGAAGAAAACAGGTATAGAAGGACCATACTTGAATAAAATAAAGGTTGTTTATGACAAACCAAGAGCCAGCAAAATACTAAATAGAAAAAGTTAAAACATTTGCCTTAAAATCAGGAACAAGTCAAGGATGTCTACTATCACCTTCTCTATTCAACCTAGAGCTTCAGTCATTAGCCAGAGCAATTAGGTAAGAAAAAGAAATAAGAGGGATATATACGTGAACTCAAATTATCATTATTTGCAGATGACATGACACTCCACACAGAAGACCCAAAGAACACCAGAAAATAACCTTACAATATAGTACTTCAGAAAAGTACCAAGATACACCATCAACAGAAAAAGAATCATTAGCATTTGTGTTTAACAATGAATGAGATAAAAAGGAAATTTTGAAAACAATACCATTCATAGTCACTTGAAGAAAAAAATGGAATATCTAGGAATTAACCTACCCATGGAAGTGAAGGTGAAACTTTTAAGAAGTGAAAGTTTTCTTCCATAAAGAAGTACAGTGCTCTGAAGAAAGAGACTGAAGAGCACATCCACATGAAAAGAAGTACTTTACTCCTGGATAGGCAGAACCAATATTGTTATAATGGCGATACTTACAAAACTATTACCAGACTCAATGCAGTTCTAATCAGGAGACCAATAGTATACTTTACATGTTTAGAAAAACATGCTAAAATTCCTGTGAGCCAAAAGAGACACAGAATAGCAAAAGTAATTCTGGGTACTAAGGGCACAGCAGACAGCATAGCTGCACCTGATCAAACTACAGTATAAAGCAAAAGAGATACAACTGGCATGACACTGGAACAAAAGCAGACACATGGATCAGTGGAACCAAACTGAGGATACATCAAACTGCCCTAGACTTATGCAAATATTTGATCTTTAATAGAGGATACCAAAGCATATATTGGAGGAAAGATAGCCTATTGAACAAATGGTATTGGGAAAACTGGTTATCTTTTTGTAGAGGAATGAAACTGGACTCTTATCTCTTACCATATACTAAATTAAACACTAAAACAGAAACATTAACCATTCTGGTAGATAAAATAGGTTAAACAAGTTGAAGATATCACATAGGAAAGAGTTTTCTAAACAGAATCTCAATCACATACGTAATAGAAGCAAGAATCAAGAAATAAGATTATATCAGACTAAAGCTTCTGCAAAGCAAAAGAATTAATCAGTAGAGTGAAGAGACAGCCTATAAAATGGGAAAAATATTTTGACATTTACTCTGCAGACAGAAGACTAATATCTAGAATATACAAGGACTTGAAGAACAGAAAGGAAGCCACCTAGGATTAAAGACCCTCTCATGAAATAGGCTACAGAAATGAGCAGACATTCCACAGAGGAAGAAATACAAATGGTCAACAAATATATGGCAAAAATTACTCAACATCTTTGGCTATTAGAGAAATGTAAATCAAACAATGCTAAGAGTCCAACTTACTTTAGAAAGAAGGAGTCTTTAGGAAATCAAACATAACAAATGCTGGAGTGCTGTGCCGAAAGAGGGCCCTCCCACGCTGTTGGTGGGAATGTGAACTAGCATGACCATTATGGAGAACAGTATGGAGACTTCTCACAGAAATGCAGTTAGAAGTTCCTTATGATCCAGCCACCCTTCTGCTAGGTGTCATCCCCAAAGAGCTGAAGTCACCATACTACAGTGATACATGAGCACTGATGTTTATAACAGCACAACTGACAATAAGTAAATCCTGGATACAGCCTGTAATACCTATCAACAGATGACTGGATAAGGAAATTGTACACAATCTATACACAATTGCATACTACTCATCTATAAAGAGTGACAGTTTGAGAGACATTTGTGGGAAAATGGGTATACCTGGAAAATACAATGTTGAGTGAAATCAAGTGCAGACACATTTAAATACCATACATTATTTCATTTGAGTGAGGAGAAGTAAAAACAAAATGATAAAGGAACTGTAGAAATGGACAAGTATTCTTCCAAAAATGAAGTGGTCCAAGAGAACAAGGGTGATGGGTGAGGAGGAGGGAAGGGAAATGAGAGGAATAAAGACGAATAAAGGGGCTGGGGAGATAGCTCAGCAGTCTAAGTGCCTGCTTGGCAAGCATAAGGACCCAGGTTTGATTCTCAGTACCTCATGCTGTGCCAGCCCTAGAAACTGGGTAAACTGTGCAGGCCACCGAGTCTAGGTGTGGTGGTGCATGCCTGTAATCCCAGTGCTGAGGAGGCAGAAAACAGGATGATCACTAGGAGTCTGAGCTGTGTAGTGAGACTGTGTAACAAATACATACATTTAAAAAAAAAAGAAAAAAAATGGAGAGATGTAACCAGACCAGAGAAGGTGGTGGGAAAGGCAGTGAGTTTTGCAGTAAAGAGACAGCAAACAGAGCATCAGGCAAATGGGAGGGAAGTGATGCAGAAGCTCAGGTCTTTGCAGCGGATGAAAATCTGAACTAATTGCTAGAGAATGTAATGAAAGTTCTTTTTTAATTTTTCTTCTACTTTCTTTTCTTTCCTTTCTTTCTTTCTTTCTTTCTTTCTTTCTTTCTTTCTTTCTTTCTTTCTTCCTTCCTTCCTTCCTTCCTTCCTTCCTTCCTTCCTTCCTTTCTTCCTTTGAAACTAGGTAATACTATGAAGGTCATGCTGAGCTTGAACTCACTATATAGCCCAAGATGGCCTCAGATTAGAGATCCTCCTGCCTCAGCCACTTGAGTTCTGGGATTACAGGCACACAGCATCATGCCTGGGTGGAAGGATTTTTGTTTTTTCTTTTTTTTAATGAACAAAAGGGATTCTGTTAAAAAAAAAAGAAAGAAAGAAATGGATTCTGACTGTTACCCAAAGCCTAGTTGACATTAAACATTGTGTTTTGGAGTAAATCCAACTGGCAGAATTACTTGGATTTCTCTAATAATGTGCAACAGCCTAGAAGTATAGAAAATGAAAGGTTATATTAACCCAGGATTAGGGAGTGGAACAGGGTGAAATTCAGTTACAATGGAAGAAAGAGAGAGAGAGAGAGAGAGAGAGAGAGAGAGAGAGAGAGAGAGAGAGAGATTATTCATGGTCCACTCCACTAAAATGCCAGACCAAAATTATAAATTCAAGTGTTTACATCTCATGAGCATCCAAATTACATCATAATACAGATTTTTGCTTATGATAAATATTTTCTGGCTGAATAAAAGTCTAGTTCAAACTGATGGTAGGATTGATAAACAAGCTATAATTTCAATCAGTAACACCTATATAGGGAACTTAACATTTTTAACAAAACCTTTGGAAGCCAATACTCTACAAGATCAAAAAGTCCCTGTGCCACTCCCAATGCCAGCTGATGGGTCAATGATATTTTCTACCATGTGAACCCTTTCTCTTTTGCAAAGATTTTGTTAGGAAAAAGAACAACAACAAAATCAAAATCTTAGGCACATTTGTTTAATAATTCATTCAAAAAGTATTCTATATGTTTCTGATACACATCTGACATTGGGGATCAGCAAAAAGTGGAACTGAGCCAAGCAGATCTCCTCTCCTAGAAATCTGAGCCAACAGATACTAAGCTAGAGAGCAGCGCATGCAGAAGCTGGAGCTGAACCAGCGCTGCACGTGGAGGCTGGAGGAGCACGACAGCCATGTCCTCGTCAAAAGTTCAGAGGAGGAAAACACAAGGAGCCAGATCTGGAGGGAGAAGAGACTGGACACGAATTTAGATTCTCCTGAGGGAGAGATCACAGGGCCCTAAAAATACAGAGTGACAGTCATCTCTTCAGAATTGTCCTTCCGGCTCGCTTTGTCCATACCAAGAGCTAGTCATGAATAAAACACAACAGACTTCACATTTGTAGCATAAATTCAGCTAAGCCTCTGGTTCTTAAGAGGAACCCAAGCAGAAATTGAAATGTGAGTAACTATTTCACTGTGTCTTTTCAATAAAGATATACAGTACTCTACATCATATTTGCATACTGTAGTCGATACCAAGTACATATTTGCACTCAGGATACATGAAGTTAGCTGATGTAGTCTTCTGTTCTCACATTTACTCTTTTTTCATGTGAAAAGAACAAAGAGTAAGTGTGAACATGCAAGCTTTTTGTAGGCATGGAAAACTATTATTAATATTCCTGTATTACAAGTCCTAGAGTGAGGCAGGCAGTGTGAATAGTGAGTTTGTGGCTATAAAATTAGAGAGCTGAGTTCTGCTCAAGCATAAGCCATGTGACTTTGTATATACTCTTGTCACCCTTCAAGTGTCAGCTTACATTAACAGAAAGCAGTATAAAGCATTTTTACTCTTGGGTAAGTTGAAGAAATGAAGCATATAGCTACAGCTTCCCCCAGCTCCCAATGGGTAGTTGAGAAGCTTTGTTCCCATGTGAAACTTGCTGATGACCCCAAATCTGTCAGGAGAGGGAGGCCACTCCAAAATCCATTCATAACCCACTTCCATCTTTCTAACCCATACATTACTTTGTCACATCAAGCCCGGTATTTGTTAGCACTGGATTTCTTTCCAAGAAATTGGTCCCTACAGCTTTTTCCTTTCTGATAGCACAAGGTGAATTCTTTCATCATTTTCTCTCAAAGAACTTTCATCAGTCATTCTTTTAGTGAAAGCCTCTTGGCAATACATTCTTTTCATTTTTCCTCAGTTGAGAAGGTCTTAGGTTTCCTTCATGCCTGAAGAAATAGGATTCTTCACTGACACCTTTATTATTATTATTATTATTATTATTATTATTATTATTATTATTATTTCAGCACTTAAAATATATATTTCCTCTTCCTTCTGGACTAAAAAGTTGCTGAGGATATTTCCATTGTTGATAGAATTGTTTGTCCCTTACATAAACCATCACTGCTTTGTTGCTGCTTTCAAGATTTCCTTTGCTTCCAGTTTGCAGCAGTTTGACTCTACATGTATTTTGATGAGGATTTCTTTGGGTCTACCCTCTTTGAGGCTCCCTTGCTTTCTGGAATCTATGGCTTTTTGTCTTTTTTAAAAAAGATGAGACTTTGCAGCCACTATTTCCTTTTCATCGTCACTTTCTTTCACAAGTCCTCTGAGGCTCAGTTAATTTGAATGTTACATTTTTCCTGTAGTCTCCAAGTTCCCCAAGGCTCTCTTTACTCTTTTTCCTGGTGTTCCAATTGGCTAATTTCTATTGTTCTATTTTCTAGTTCACTGATTCTTTCTTCTTTTCTTTCCAATCTGCTGTTTATCATAACAACTGAGTTTTGCATTTCAGTTTCTGACTATTTGTAGTCCTGAAATTTCCCCTTTATCTTTATTTAAATTTTCTATTTTTTGGTGAATTTTTTTAAACAAAAACACTTTCAAGCATGTGTGCAATTAGTTATAAATGCAATGTTATCATGGCCCCTTTCAAGTCTTTGTCAGATTATTATAATTTTGTAGTCATTTTGGTAATTATGACTGAATTTAAACTGGAGATCTTCCTGTATAAAGATGGTTTTTGATTGAAGTTTTGGCATTTGGCATGTTATCAGACTCTTGATCTTATTTAAACTTATCTTTTATTTATTTATTTCTTTCTTTGTGTATGTGAACATCTCAGCCCACCCTGGGGGTGGGGTTGGTGTGGCATGTGGTGCCAGGGATCCACTGCAGTCCCTGTGCCTTTGTCTAAGCTTGCCTAAGCAGGCACTTTAGATTGCTGAGCTATCTCACTGGGCCTAAAATTATCTTTTAAGCTGTCTTTCCTTGACATTACTCTGGCAGGGAGGGAAGGATGCTGCTCTGATGGAATACTGGTTGCCTGTGGGCAGGATTCCACTTATGACTGGAAAAGGATGGAGGCAAGCCTCCACCAACATCCCCTGGTCAGGAGGGGCAAGAATGTGTCATGTGACCCTCCATTTGGTACAATCAAGGGTAGAATTAGCACATCTCAAGAATCCCTTTGCAAAAGCAATGAAACAGTTGCATTCAGCTCTGTACCACAAGACAGGGAGCAACGAATATATTTTTATATTCTAAAGATAAGAAGCCAATAATGTTTTCTCTCTCTGCCAGGAAGTTCAGAATCATATTTGGTAACTCCTCTGGTCCCTTACAGCACTGGTCATATTCTGAGCTCATTCTTTTATTTTTCAATGGCTATTTTATTTTTTACTTAGGATTTTTCATGTTTGTTTGTTTGTTTTTTCAAGTAGTACAGGATGCATTTGGCACTGACAGAATCAGGGCCCAGAGCTCCCCAAAAGTCACTTTTGCATTTTTAATTTCTCTGTCTTTCATCTTTCACGGCTGTGGCTGCCCTAGTGCTTTGTGTCTGGCCTTATGAATTCCCTGGGAGCCACTGCACAGGTGGATGGCAGGTGCATACCAATGACTTCATCCTACTCCTGCCTGGGTGACTTGCCTTTCTGCAGCTATCTTCAGTCAGGTCCATGGATAGCCTTGCCTACTCATAACTAAATGGAAAATAAGAGTGGTGCACATGAGCCTATCATTTTCCCTTGTAATTAACCCCTATAATCTTAAGCATCAGTGTATACACTGCTCCTCCATATGCTGCAGTACAAGTCCAACAGGTCTTCCTTTGGATGGTACATTTTGCCTGTCCATAACTTCTATCTTCAATTGAGCAGGTTGAATTGGTACGCTGAAAGCTGGTGATAACAAACACTGCTGTCATAGAGAAAAGAAAAGCTAGCAGCCAGGTGCTACAATGATGGTAGCCAGCAACCAAAGAAAAGCAGGGTGACAATGGAAAGTATCCTTGAAACAGCCATCATTGGAAATGTTCCTGAGACCTGTCAATAGTTTCTGCCCCCAAGAGGCGACAGGTGTATAACAACGTGCACCCACCCTTAAGGTATCTTGACAAGCAAGCCCATAGCCCTGACATTCAAAACTTAAGACTGTCAACATTAAAAGAGCAACATTTTGCCTATTCCTGTTTGCAGTCCAAACTGAGGAAAGAACCAGCACCCAATCAGTAATAGTACCTAGTAGCAATACCTGCTGTCATTTATTTCAGAGACAGAGAAGTGAATGAAGATATTTAAAAACAAAGGGTGCTCATAGGCTTTTCTATCCAACAGGACATCAAATGAAATTCGGGGTTGTTCTCAACTCACAAGAGAAACAATGTATTCTGCCAGTTCAACTTTGCATTTTTCCTTCTGTAAAATACTGTAACATATTTTTGTCATATAATATTTGTATCTGTCAGATATATAGTATTGAAAAGTCAGTTACAACAAGTACTACCTGCAGGACTGAAGCTCCACCATGGAGAAATTGAAGTCCACTCTCAGCTGAGTCAATGCCGCCAGTGGCCAAAATGGGAAATTCGGGCAAGGCTCGGGCAATGGAGGTTACAGCTCTCAAAGCAATAGGTCTGATTGCTGTTCCTACAGAAAGCAAAGATAATCACTTTTTAGCAGATTGAATACTGAATACGCTGCCTTATATTTACCATTATGTAGTGACAATACTGTCTTGGAGGAATTTCAACTTCCCTTATCTCTACTAGCATATATGGATATCATGTATAAAAGTTATGTTTTAAAGTCTGATATTTTGTCAATAATGTCTATTTACTTTAATAACTTTGATGCTATTATTGAATGCTAAGAAGTTATGCATTGGTTATAGCAACCCTAGAACTCTTGCATAAAATACATGCAAATTATACTTTGATATACAATAATGTGTAAAAATCATATGGAACATTTAAGCATCTGTTTTTAAAAAGAGCAAGAAACAGAAGGTTTTGAAAGGGAAACCAATCACATACAGTACATAAATAGACATACAACTCTGTTGTATTTCTGTAAAATATAAAGCAACCATTGTAAATATAGATAATGTAAAAATAAGCAAGGTGATGAATTTACAGATTCCATATTGCTTTGTACATGTATTTTCTATAATTTGAAATAATGTAATATTTCATGTATTAGAAAAGTTTATCCAGGTGCCAGTGAGATAGCTCAGTGGTCTAAACATCTGACTGGGAAGGGACCATGCCTTTTTTTTTTTCAGTACCAGGGGTTGAACTAGGGACCCTGTGCTTGCCAGGCAAATGCTTATTCTACTGAACTATCTCCCCAGCCTCAGGGACCTGTGTTTGAGCCCCAGCACCACATGATGGCTGGCTCCACCGTGGGAGTGCCAAACCAGTCACTGAAATCTGGCATGGTGGTGGCATGTGCCTGCCAGTGTTGGGGAGACGAAAATCAAAGAATAACTCCAAGTACAAGCTGTGTAGTGAAACCCTATACGAAATTCAAGAAAAAAAAAGTTTAACGAAGTTAAAGAGAACTTACTAGAGTCAAATAGCCTTTCTCTCCCTGTCTCTTTTCTTTCTCTCATTCCCTCTCCTTCTCCTTCTCTCCTCTATATATTTTATTGGCTAGAAATTACCAACATATTATTCCCTTATGTCTAGAAAGCCACATGAGTGGGCAGAACACTGGTATTTTTAAACAGGAACATACTACATACTAAAAGTCCTTTAGACTCAGAGACTCTGAAGTGTTAATATCCAGGAGTAAATTCATGCTGTTATAGCAGAGTAATATAACTTGATTTTACTGTTGTTTATTCAAAATTCAACACTTCCTTAAAGGCATGTTTTACATTAAAATCAGCTCTACTTGTACAATAATTTGACATTATCGTAAGTCAGGCCCAGCGTAAAACACAATATGCATCTAGTTCAGCCCCATGCAGCATTTCACCATCATTTCCACAAGCACAATCAGCATTATTAACACGTACATATTCAAACTCTCATTTCTAGAAAGCACACAGGGCAATTAGAGTGTATGTGCCCTGAAATTGGTAGCTTTCAACTTGAAAGGGCTGCAGCCTGCCCTACCCCAAATACAGTACACTCTTCTAGAAAAGGCAAACTATGGGCAGAGTAGAAAGGCCAGTGGTTTAGGGAAGAGTGAATGAGCAGGTAGAAAAGGGGTTTTGGGGACAGTGAAGCTACCATGTGATACCACAAAAGCCGATGCACACTGTTGCACACCTGTCTCAATTCACAGGAGGTACAACACCAAGAGTGAAATCTGACAAACACGGACTTTGGGTGCTAATTTATTAATTGAAGCTCCTCAATTTTAACAAATATACTACTTTGGAGATGTATACTGATAAGGAGAGAGGCTGTGTGCACCGGGGAAGCTGCCGTATAGAAAAGCTTTGCATTTCCTCTCCATTCTGCTGGGAATCGACGGATTCTCTAAAAAGATACATTTAAAAAAAACAGTGATATTCTTTTTAATCTTGTTCATATCCATTTCAGAAAGAGCAAAAAGCATGTATAAATTGATGCTTCTGAACGCAACACAAATATTTGTGGACATGTCTGCTTGTGGCTCTCACATTAAGAAAAAAGCCCTTTAGTAAGATTTCTTACTCAAAAATATTCAATGCTGACACTTTATAATACAAGGTATTAAGTTAGAACAAATGAGAAACTGAGCATCATGCCTTTATTTTCATATAAAACTATTCCCCAATGATTTCTTTATAGTTTTCATGTTTGAAGCTTAAAAAGGCAGACAGGAGAATTTATGTTGAGAATACATATATACATCATATACATATATCTACAGCCACATTAAAATAAATCTAAATGAGAAAAAATGTAAAGAAAAACATTTTTATGGAACTCTAAAACAAACGTTCAGATAGATACATACCTATCTCTGCACAGTACAGCTGACATGTTCAATGCACACTAAGCGAATGGGTTCTTTATGTACATGTTGCTTTGAAGTAATAAAGAAATACTGGAACCTCCTTATTTAGTTGACCCAAGAGACTAAAGAAAATTTGAACTAAGCAGATAAATAATTTATTTCTAACTGCACTGTTAGAAGACTATCATTAACACTAAGGGGTAAAATTTCAAAGTGGTATACAGGGATTTGGCCGCATATTCCAATTGATATTAATGGACATCAAATGGCAAAATCCCAGGACACAGCGCTGAACATTTAACCAGTTATATTTAAAGGGCAACATTATTACATAGGTGTAAAAAACATCAGCGAATCTTCACTGGCATTTAAAGATGCTCAATTAGGTCAATACGACATTTTCTGTTTCATGTTTTTCTTCCTTTTCTGAAACTTTTCTAATCTACCTAATGAACATAAAAGCCTTTCAAACTAATAAAAGAATCTTTTAAAAAATTAAAGGTAATTATGGTCTCTGAGAAAATGTGACCCATGAATAAAGACATGCATCCTTCTGTTGCTGGGCAATACTAAATTTTTCAAGTAAGCTTTAATGTCCACTACAAATTTCATTTGATTCTTGAATGAATTCTCAAACTAATTCAACTTACTTAATATAACACATAACCTACCTACCTCTGCATTTTTAGGGTGAAATAGACATTATAAATGACTTGCATTCACCAACAATAGTCTTTTGAAGGAAATTGAAGGTACAGAAAAATAACTTTAAAAATTATAATATAGAAATTTCTTTTTAGATTTAAGAATCCAGAAATGAGGGCCCATCAGATAGCTCAGTGGATTAAAGTACCTGCTTAGGCATATACAAGGACTAGTGTTTGATCCCTGGCTTGCCATGCTGGCCCTGCCCCTAGGGCACGCTGAGATGTGGACTGTGACTGGGCGTGGTGGCGCACGCCTGTAATCTCAGTGCTTGGGAGGCTGAAACCAAAAGGATCACTATGAGTCCAGTTTGTAGTGAGACCCTGTAGACTGTATTCAATACATTAAAAAAAAAAAAAGAATTCGGAAATGAAGAAATAATAAGTTCAATATGAAACTCTTAGTTTCAAGGAAATGCACATGACAGTGAAATGTAGACTTGCACACACGCCAGCTGGATTGCAGAAAGACTTCCAGAATCACAGCAAGACTAGAAGCAAGCCAGTTTGAGATGTTTAAGAAGTATAAATTTAGGCTCCTACTTTAAGGAAAGTTTTAAATCATGAAACTGAAATTCTATAAGGTTAAATGAACTAACAGGTACTATGCAGTTTGAACTGTCATCTACATAGGAAGGGGGACAGATGTACCTGTTAAGAAATTCACTTACATCAAACTGTTCTGCTTCAACTGTGAGGAATCCTCCAATTAAACTGAAGCCACTTTAAGCCCCACCTTTGGAAAAAAAATTGCAGTTTCCAACTATGAACTGGAGCTCTGAGTTGCAACCTCACTGCTGCCACGAGCTCTGACTGAAAATAATGTGGCTCTTGCTGAGCAGGTGATGGGCCAGAACTTTTAGTCTACAATGAACCTGGGCCCTTTAGGTAGTGAAAACTTAAAACTCAAATCAGTGTGCTGAAGTCACAGATCTTTAATAAACCACATTTTACTCTTTTGGATTCCTTTGTGCTTTAGCAAAACATGTTAGTAAGTCAGAGATTTGGCATTGCGAATCAATCTGATTTTGATGAAATCATTTTTCCTTAAAACTACACTGCTTTTTTAAAAAAAAATTAGGGAAGGGTCTACAGAGTGTTCAGGGTCTTACTACTAGATTGGACTCATAGTGATCCACCTGTTTACAGCCTCCCAAGAGCTGGGATCACAGGCATGCACCACCACACCTAGTCTCAGTTGCCATCTCAGCATGCCCCTAGGGCAGGGTCAGCTCGGCAGGCCTGGGGATCCAACCCCTGGCCCTTGTGCCTGCTGGCAGGCACTTTAATCTGCTGAACTATTTGGCCAGCCCTACACTACTGTTTTTTAAATATCATTTTAAATATAATATTATAAGTGGTAAGTTAACTATATAATATGAATTGATATGCATGTATGAATGTAATATTATGAAATTAGGGTTTTAATGTTCACTTATCCTCATATGTCTGTCTGTATGTTCAAAAATATTTATTGAGCACCTAAATCTTTATTTTCCTAACTATTCAGTCTGTGCCCTTACTATGTACCGAGGATGAATACTAAAAATACCAGCTCTCATGATCTTAATAGGTTGTTTCAAGGTAAATTATTTGAGTCCAATTAATCACTGTGTACAAGTGTTTCACTAGAAAAAGTGCAATTTGTTTTAATATCATGATTTCTTAAAAAAGGAAAGACTTAGAGCTAACTTATAACAATGTCATAGTTATTATGGGGATTATATGGTTAATGTATTTCAAAGGCACATATGAAAAATCATACAGGAATGTGTTATTACAATTTGTACCAACCTCAGTGACAACTGATTTTAGTAAAAGCATTTAGTTAACTTTGCTTTTGCCTCCTATTCTGTTTAGTGATACAATGAAACAAATTTTTAAATTGGAGACAGAAGCATAATGCCTAGGACAATAGAATTTTATGTCCTGTACCATCTCGAGAGAACCATGCAATTCCTTTCTTTTCCTCCTTACCTAACAGCTTTAATTTAACAATGCCATAAATTTAATAAGTATGCTGTGATTCAAAAGGTAAAAATCTTAAAAGCAGACATATTTAAACATGTTTTGAGAGTCAGAAGATCCATGTATGAAACCAATATACAGGGTTTTAAACGGCAACATTAGAAGTGAAGTTTATTGGTGAAAAAGGAAAGAGTGATGTTACTTTAAATGAGTATATCTTTGGAGGAAAATGAATTTTTAATGGCAAGATAAGTGTGGAACATATGTTAATTTTGGATAACCAGAATTTGAATAATTGAGTTTAATTCTGTTTGCTTTTTTCCCAATCATTTGACTCCAAGGACAGCTACTGTTACACAATTAATTGTAAGAAGTAAGTCCACAATAAACTCCCTGATAATAGGTCTAGCTGGTAATAAAACAGAAATTGGGTTATAATATATACTTACTTGTGCTCACTCACTGTGTATACAAAAAAGAAAATGTAGTTCTAATTTGCTTATTTAATTAAAATATAATGAATTTAGTGGGTAACAAATTCATTAGAATTGAACTCTGTCTAATTGTTAATAATTTTAACATTATCCATACAAAAATTATTAAATCAAAAAATTCAAGGATTGAGGAGTCAAAAGATTGATTTTTTTAAACACATATAAATCAAGCACCAACAAATTTATGCCTTACTAAAACAAGTTTAAAATGTTAATGAAGCTAATATACTGATAAATATGTGAGGCACAGCTACTTAAATATGCATCTTTACACATGGTCCTCTGAGAACATTAGCATAATTCAACCAGAATCTGAAGTATTAAAAGGATCTATGAAGAGCTGTGAAATCTAAAGGACAAAAATGGAGAAAACAAAAACAATTGTTTTACGTTCTTATTAAAATAACTAAACTAAAATGTTTTCTTCACAAAATCTGAAAATTTTATGATCAAAATGTTCAAATTTAAGTTGTATTTTAATCCCTTTTTCTAAGTCTTCAAATCTTTAGAGCTTTGTTTATCTGCTTCATAACATATTCAATATGCCCAGTCAATTCATATTCAAGAACTCTGAGGCTAGCCTGTGCCAGGCATTTTATTTGAAAGCAACAGAATTAACAGTCTTCACCAGTGTCGGGATCCTTTTCCTTTCTCAAAGGGTCAACTGCAGTTAGTGGGAAGAGCAAGCTCACTAGTTCCTAGAATGATTTCCATAGGGCTGAAACTGAGGCCAAGGCTTCTCAGACACTGTGTACCTTAACCCTTACCGCTCTACAGAAAGATGCTGTCACTTCTATTTTTATATGAATAACGGGAATCTCACGCTGAAGCAATAACTCACCAGTGTCACACAGTTTAAAAGGGATAAACTGAGATTAAAAAGCAAGTCTCTGACATGAGAGTCCTATGTTGCAGTAATTATTGGTAAATGACAGTATAGCAATTGCAAAGAGAGCTGCCTTTGCATTGTCTTTACCTAAGTAAACCATATTGTCTAATGCTAAGAGTATGTGCATAAGTCCAACGATTACATTTAAGTCTTAGCTTGATTTCTTTATGTGATTGTGGCTGAGCAAGATCCTTAACCTCTTGAAATCTAAGTCTCTCCCATCTGTGAAGCAGGGATGTTTATGTCAGTAATTCAGAGCAAAGTAGGGTCTTAAGTGATACAATTCATTGAAAGCAGTCAGCACAGTGCCTAGCTCATAGCGTATATGTTAATGTTACTACTAAAACCAGAGAAAATAAACATTCACATATGAGCATAAAAATACAATACTTAAGGGATAGAATGGGGATTTTTTATAATCCATATTTATTTCATCTACTCATTTCTTAGAATTTTGTAAATGTGAACATTTCAATTAATAAATCTTTATTATATTTAAAATGCAATCTACTATATATAAATACGTATGCATTTCCATCTAGATATTCAGTTCTATGGAGTCTACCAGAGTACATGAAGTACACAGATACAAAGTTACTAAACAAAGAAGACTGAGAACACTAGGAGATATTCGACACTCACATCCAAAAGTCTTTAACACATAACATTAAGAATTAAACACAAGGAATACAATTATATACATGGTATGATCTCATCATGGGCAAAAAAAATATGGTTATATTTAGTGCATGTACATGAAAATGTGAAGAATGTTGAGCTTTAAATTCTTGAAAGTCGTCATCTCCGGGAACCTGGAGGAGGCCAACAGTGAGGAGTTTGAAAGGAACTTTCAAGCTTGATGAGCTGTACTTCACATTGTTTCTTCTTTCTTTTTCTTTGCAGATAAGTCATTTTTAACTTAGAAGGCAATGAAAATAACTACAGGTATAATCTTCCTAAAATTCATTTACTACCAATAGATTTCATTAGAATTTGCGCTGTTAAATTTTTACATGTGGAATGTACAATCATTCCTCTTTAGGTCCAGAAAAGCAAAAACAAAAACTATTCAGTTCTTCACACATTATTTTCAACAAAAGAATAACAAAAAGAAAACAGTGAATAAGATGATCTCTCTCTCTCTCTCTGTTACACACACACACACACACACACACACACACACACACACACCTGAATAGGGGCTTACTTAATGGAATCCTGACAGTAGCTGTCTTTGAAAGTTTGAAGTGTAACCAGGAAGAAATGCTTCATTTCATGCTCTTTTTTAATCAGACATAGAGTAGTGGTTCATTACTCTCATTTGCATAATTATTTTTTGTAAATTTAGCAATGAACTGAGCTACACAGGGACTTCCCTATCCTTTGAATCCACAGGACCCCTTAGTAAGCAGAAAGAAGCAGCAAAGCTTTTGTAGCGGGTGGTATATTAGATCTTTTCCCTTTAAAACACTGAGGATTCAGTAAACTTTGTCACGGCAGTTTAAAGAGCAATTTTACATGTTTTATAGATTCCCAAGAGAGAATAAAGATGAACAAAGATAATGTAGAGCAAAAGCAAGGAGAGTTAAAATGAAATTTTTATATTGAGGATGTAAGCATTTATACTAACTCTGCTTGAGTGTTCAGTAATCATTACTTTCCTATGTGCTTTTACTTACATTCTTATAACATCACTACAACAGAGGTGTTCCATCTTTATTTCATGAATGCACATACCCAGACTCAGTGGGATAAACAGTGTGCCCTGAAGATCACTCGATGGGAAAGTGTGGATCCAACATCTGAACCCAGGCCCCCTCAGCCTCCGAGTATCGTGCTCTCGGCAGCGATGCTACACTCTTTCCCTATTTTAAATGTCTGAATATAAATGAAGTTTCAAGAAGATGAGTCTTTTTTTTAATAAATAATAAAGATATCTTGTCAAAGTGATAAACCCAGGAAAGTATCATTATATTAATTATTAGATAGGAGTTAAATGAGAGGTAGAGCAGGTAGTAATTGCTCTAACTAGAGTGACCATATGGCCCAGTTTACCCATGAGAATCCCAACTTGTTATACCTGTACTTATTTGTAATTACAGGATACAATTATAAATAGCAATCTTGTTCACTCAAAAAGCTTTCAGTTGGGATGATAAATTATAAAACCATACTAGCTATAGCCAATGATAATTATGTTCAAGAATGATAGGACAAAGACAATTATAGAAGCAGAGTGAAATTGAATTTAGAACAAAAACATAATCTATAAAGAACTTAGAAACTCACTACATTGTCCAACTCTTAAAATGAAGAGCTAAATATCTTTTAAATACATGACTAGAAGGAAAGACGTAACATTTGCTCCACACAATCTATATGTTCTTTCCATTTTCAACCTGTAGGTGGCCACCACAAGCTTTACTTATTAAACAATTCATTAGTAGCATTTCCAATACTGTCATCTTCAGATAATTAGCAATTTATTTAAACAACCAATTTCTGTAGAAATAATTGCCAAGAAATGCCCTGAACCCACTTTTTATAAACTATAATAAAAGTGTTAAGATAATCCCTGACATTTGCAAATGCCATTAGTTCACCTTTCCTTTTGATAGTGCTATGGCATTATGTTTAAACAATTACCTGATAACACAACAGTTTAATGAAACAGTACAGTAAGCATATTCTTCAATAGGGCCAGAAAGGACATTCAGATTTAGAAAAAATACAATGTGCTGACATGTTTACACAGAGGAAAGACACAGCTAGAAGAAAAAGGATCTTTGAAATACGTACATTATTGTGATTTCCAAGTAGTTTTAATTTACATGAAAGATGCTACCACATACAAATTTTCTTTAAAAATAAGAATGGAGAGTTTTATAAAGTGACTCATGTAGCTGGTTGGTGCAAACAAAAATAATATACATCCTTAAATACGTGTAGTATAAATGTATTGTTAGCTTTATGATCCCGAAACAGAAGAAAAATAATTTGTTTTTATTTTAGGCCTTAAACATTCAAATACATTTTTACATAAAAGTGGTCCATAGTTTTAAAGTAGAGTTATCAGAAATAACTTGAAATGGTTGGCAGACTCCAGGCAGGGTTTAGCATCTATAACAGACAACAGCCCCTCCTTGTTATTCCACAACACTAAGAACCACTGACGGGGGGATACGGTGTCCTGGAGTTACATGTGGTAAAACTCTTTGAAACTTTTCAAAACTTCTAAGCTATTGTTCTTCACATGATAAAACAAAATTATAACCCAATAGCAATATCATTTTTGAAACACTAGCACTCCTCAGTTATCCACACATCTTTATATCCTCATGACAGTATTATGAATGACATCTGCATTATTCCCATTGTGTAGATATGGAAATTCAGGTAAAAAATGGTACAATACTCTATGCATATAAAAAATCAGGGTTCCATGACTACATAATGTTTTACAACAAGAAAAAAATTAGTTTACGATATAACAGTAAAATACACTGCTAGGATTAAATATGAGGACTTTTCTGTATTTTCAGATTACTGTATGCTTCAGACTCTCCCAGATAAGTCCTTTTGCCAACACATTTTGACTATAAATTTAAAGAGTTTATCTATAAATATGAATAGATGGACTATTCAAAGGAGACATTTTGAACCATCACACAGTCAGCAGGCTTGGTATACAAATATTTCTCATGTAATTTTGTTTCAAGGTGTCCAAAGCAAAACGTGTGGTATCACACAAATTCTCACTGTTCCTTGTGTAGTCACAGATGGTTATTTGAAAAGGAGATAAAGAAGTACTGTGATAACAATGATAATAATGATGATCAGTGTTACATTTTACCCTTTGGAAAATCCAGGATAACTAAAGTGACTATTTTTATTTCAAAGCCACAAAAATAATGAAGAGTTCTCATTCACTAAATCATATTATTTCTTAGAAGGAGCCATGTTTTTGTTTTCTCTAATATCTGCTCTGTTTGCTCGCAGGGTGATGCCATCGGAAGGGTGTCCATGGCTGCTCTTGTTACACGTCAAGGCTTCCCTTTCATTCTTGGTGATGTGCTCTCTTTTCACTTGATAGCGAGTCACACATGTACATCTCTGTGCCCTGGGATAAGACTGCTGAAATCTGCACAGTCTATGAGACAATAGCATTTTGTTTTCTTCTTTAGGCTGGATAATTCTCAAAGATGTAGTCCAAAGACACCTCCATATAGGCCCTTACTGGAACTGTCTGAAAACGAGCACTCTATAAAATTGACAAGATACTTTGGAAAGGAGAGATTCTTCTGATTAGTTGGTCTCATAATTCATTGTCTATCAAATTTTCCCCTAAATATCAGTAGGGCAGGGGATAAGAAATTATTTCCATATATTCAGTCAAGAGTCTTTTTCCTTCCTTCTTGCCTCTTTCTGTCCTTTCCTCCTTCCTTCACTTTTCTCCCTTTCTTATTTTCCTTTTTCTGTTTTTTCTTTTCTTTTCTTTTTTCTTTTCTTTTCTCTCTCTCTCTCTTTCTCTTTCTTTCTTTCTTTCTTTCTTTCTTTCTTTCTTTCTTTCTTTCTTTCTTTCTTTTTCTTTTTGTATTTTAGGGAAGGGACTAAAGGGTGTTCAGGATCTCACTGCTAGATGAGACTCATCGTGATCTGCCTGGTTACAGCCTCCCAAGAGCTGGGATTACAGACACATGTCACCATGCCCAATCTCAATTGCCATCTCAGCACACCCCAGGGTCTGGGCTGGCATGGCAGGCCCAGAGATTGGATCCCTGGCTCCTGAGCCTGCTTGCAGGTGCTTTAATCTGCTGAGCTATTTGGCCTGCCCTTCTCTTGTTTTGTGAAATGCTAAAGGAAAAAAAAAATAGTTTGCATGAGAAAAGTAATCCCTTTCTAAATGTAAAAGAAAGAGTTTTCTCAGCAAATCTGTAGGTCTAAGTACATACAATGAGAAAGTAGGTAATATAGGTCTGTACACTCCTTTTGTGGGTATGCACAATTGGCACTGTAGAAGCTCAGATGACGGGGGAGCTGGGAGGACTGAGGTGGTCAGGGAAGGGTTTACTGGAGGTACAGGACTTCAGCTGGGCTCTCTAAGGATGTATTGGTAGGTCTGGGGCTGGAAACAGGAAATTTGAAATTCAAGCAAGGATTGGGATCAGGTTAAGAAACTGTATATTGTAGAGGTGAAATCTTTTCTGTGAAATACTTAGACCATAACAGCAAAACTAAAGTAGCCTCTGAGGGTGAGAAAAGATGTACAATGCACTGAGGTGGAAAGAGATGTTGCCCCGCCAGAAGGTTCCAGCCTCTCTTCCCTCCTCCAGGTACTAAAATCAGCTGGCATGTAAGGTTTCATCTTTTAAAATGCTTGGGGACTGGTGTTACAATATGCAGGCTTGAATCTCAACATTGTCTAAACAAAAGAAGAAAGTCCAAAGCTATACATTGTCAATTTAAAATATTGCTGTTTCAATTAATAAATATTATTAAAGTAATTACCATCATCATTTTATTAATGAAATATTTTCCAGGGGAAATTAAAGAGAACATATATTTTTTGTAAGAGTCTCTGGATGTAGCCTTTCTACACATTCTAAGGACCATTTTAGTCTGATGAAAAAAATATTGGAATTTCTATCATACAGAAGAAATCAGGCTTAAAAATAAAAATATTATAATCATACTTTTTCAGTATATATAAAGCTCATTTAATACAAGACAGTAAACATTTTACCTTATCCATTCAACAACCATTCTAGCCATGCAAACTTTCACTTTCATAGGTGCATTTATATTTATAGCATATAAACACCACAGAAAATGTACCATGCATAAAATAGAGCACATGAAGAAACCATTAGTAAAGGGCAAAGAATTTATTATCATATGACTTCAAGCAAGGTTTCTTAGGAAGTATTCCATGAAGGGCATCTCATGCTACACAAGACTATGAGGACATACACCAGCATTTCCTACAATACCAGGGGGCACCACAATGCCCAAACTGCACATCTTTCTTCAAGCAAGCTGTGAATCTTAAATCCCCTAAACTACTTCATGATTTGGGACTCTGGGGTCAAAATTAAGCACAGTCCCCTGTTAAATGAGTGGTTAGCAACTAGTAGCTAATACTTAGATAGCCATTGAGTAGGTAAGAATTTCTGATGTAACCAACTCAGAAGTAGATGAAATCAAATGGAATCTTCCATACAAAGCAGGTAATACAGTGAGAAGCACATGACAAGTGTTTAATAAGTATCCATCATTGCAGACTCTAAAAATAATAAAATTATGGGTAAGAAAGCATTATGAACAACTTTATGTGAGCAAACCCAGAAACTAAAGCAAAATGGACAAATTCCATGCAAAATACAACCAACCAAATTTGTGACCATGAAAACCAGAAAATTAAAATCAAAAATAGACCCATAACTATTACAAAAATTGAATTTATAATTGAAAGCAGTTTTACATAACAAACTACAGTCCAGATGGTTTCATCTTTCCTCCTTATTACTTTTTCTATAAGCTCAACACAACACAAAATGCCAGTGAAATTTCTTTGAAGAAACTGATTAGTGGTGTCTAAATCTTGGATGGAAATGTAAAGATCTAAAATAGTAAAAATTATCCATGGGAAAAAAATCAGTATTGAAGCACATTATTTCACTTTAGGACTTGAATTTTAAACTACAGTAATCAAAATAATAGCATAAGAACATACAACAAATAAAGGGAACATTCTGGGGTATAACAGAGTCTCCACTGAGCAGGCTAATTAAGTTTTGACCAGGCACCAAGTCCCGTCAATTTGGGAGAGAAGGTCATTCTAACAAGTAGTCCAAACCCCTACTTCTCGTTCACTCTAGAACAATCAACTCAAAATGAGACAGTGATATAAATACAAGACCAAAAACTATCAAACTACCAGAATAAAATGGGAAATGATTCAAGACAGCAGTAAGGGCAACATTTTTTGGCTAAGTTATCAAGGGTACCAAAAAAAGTAAAAATATATCAATGGAAGTATAGGAAACCAACAAGTTTCTGCATAGGAAAAGGAAACAATCAACAGTGTGAAACGCAAGTTACAGAATGGGAAGAAATTTAAGCAAATCCTAAGCCCTCATTAATATTCAGAATGTATGAGAAACTTAGTAACAAAAACAAAATAATCAAAGTTTTATTTATTGCTATTTTAATATTTTATTAAGATATTTTCAGCACCTGATTGCTTGCATTCCTATGTGCAGCCAGTGAATGTACATAATATAGCTTATTTTTTTCCATTCCCTTTCCCTTCTACCTCCATCTTTTGATAACT
>NW_004524650.1:3163272-3164040 GCF_000260255.1 Octodon degus | reverse complement strand
GAATGTTTTCTCTCCATGTGACTCTCCTTAGGCACATTCTACATCATTGATCATTTTCATCTTTGGCTGCATAATCTCCTTGATCAGAAAATTTAAATTTTTTTAATTTATTTGATAAAAGGTCTTACCATGTAGCTCAGACTCATACTGATCCTCCTGTCTCAGCTTCCACAGCACTGAGATTATAGGTGTGTGCCACCATACCCATTTTCAGTGACTGGCTCAGCATGCCTGAGGATCCAGTGTCAGGAAGGCATGCAGTACCGGGGATTGAACTCAGGTACTTGTGCTTGCCTGGCAGGCATTTAGACCACTGAAATATCTCTCCAGCTTTCCCATACCACTTCCTGTTATCTACCTTATATGCTGCTTTTTTGTGGTTTGGGTTTTTCGTATAAAAGAAACGATACTATATTAAATTGGTGTGTCATTTATTTCATGTAAAAGTATGGTGTCAATGTGCATCTATTTTCTCACAAATGACTCAGTTTTTTTTAATGTGTGACAAAGTGGTACTTTATTGTGTGTAAATATCACATTTTTTATCCATTCATCTTTTATACATTAATCTTCTGATGGACAAATATGTTGCTTCCAAGATTTAGCTACTATGAATTATGCTGGAGAAAATATATAAACAGACATTTCTCAAAAAAACAAAGAAACTCAAATGACCACCAAATTGATCAACTCCATTAGCCAGCCAACAGGAAAATGTAAATCAAAACCACAATGTTGGGCTGGAGAGATGGCTCAGTGGTCTAAAGC
>NW_004524650.1:3138726-3163088 GCF_000260255.1 Octodon degus | reverse complement strand
AGTATGTGGGGAAAAAAAACAGGTACTCTTCAACATTATTGGTGGGAACAGTTAAAGTGGATTATCAATTTTATTGGCTTTAGAGTTGTAAGATCAGTTAATCACATTTCCGTTTTTGTTATGTGGGTTATAGAGGCATGACATTAGATATTGTATCTGGTCCCTTGCCCTTATTTTTTTACCTTTTTAGAGTGGAAAAGCTTATCCTGTACCATTATATCTTGGAAATATATAACTTGTTTTCTTAACTTTGATGTGTTTACAGAGAAGATTTTGCCTTGAGTCTATAAGGACACTTGGACTCTGAGACACTGCTGCAATTACTGAAACTCTTGGGGAGGATATTAGAGCATTTCTTGTTATACAAAGGACTTAACATGGCAATATTGTGTAGGTAGAATAATGATCTTGTGTTTGAAGATAAAGTTAAAGAACTTTAGTTGAGTGTCAAATTGACAAAGTGTAGAATGTGACAGCTAAACTGGATTATCAGTTTGATTTACTTGAAAACTTTCTAGAGGATTAAGAAAGCACACTTCTGTCTGGGCATGTCATTGAGGTGGGACTCTGGTGCTGTAGCAGGTCCTTGGCCTCTTTCCATTTGGGACTGTTAATCTGATCAACCTTCTTTCCCAACCCCTTCCTCTATGGTGCTCCTACATGGAGCCAGTTGACTACTAACTGAACTCTCTGAAACCATGAATGAAATTAACTTCTTTTCCTTAAATTGTGTGTGGCAATTATTTTTTCCCAGCAATGGGAAAACTAAGCATTACAAGAAGTTGCTCAAAAACCTAAAACTAAATCTTTAATTTATCCAGCTATCTCACTTCTTGTTATACATTTAAAAGAAATGGCATTAGTATATTAAAGGGCATGTACACACCTACGGTTACGATCACACTGTTCATAATAGCTAAGGTACAGTTTTAATCAAGTTGCTCACCAATGAATAAATAAATAAATAAAGAAAATGTGATATATGTAAGGTGAAATAATATTCAATCACAAAAAGTATGATATTCTATCATTTGTAGCAAACTTGATGAAAGTTGATGCTAGTAAGTTAAATGAAGATATAGATACAGGAAGATATATACCAATCGTTCTGTGTCATATGTGGATGCTCAAAAAGTCAATCCCCATAGAATCTGAAGGGTGCAACAGACACTAGTAAAAGGGAATGAACTTATTTGAAAGGAAAGAGTTACTGAGTTGAGAAGGACTGGAGAGGGAGTGGGAGAGAGAGATTTACCTATGTATGTAAGCAGGAAGGTTTGGATAACTGTACTGTGCACTTCTGCTAGTCTATAGAAAGAAGTAGATAATGATTTAATTTGTTTTGTCTCCTGTTTTCTATAGTTTGTACTTTTTCTCTTAATTTCTTATACATTTCTTTTTTTTCTTCCAATTTCATATGCATATATCTGATAATATGAATAACTGGTTGGAAGAAAACACCATGTATTACAACAAATACTGTGAAATTCATATCACTTTGTTAGGTGAAAATCTGTATCACTTATAATTTTTTATTTTAATTCTAATTTGTACTCTCTTTAAAAAAATAAAATATAAAAAACTTGAAAAATATAATAAATATGGTAAAAGGGAAAGAATCCGAGCAGAACAAATAAACAATTGGGATGAGGGAAAGGAAAAAACAGAAGGGAAAAATTATGCATGTATATATACATGATAGCTAAGGTGATTTTACTGCTAATTTTTATAGATTTCCTGAAAGTAGCATTTAATGTTTAAAATCTTGAAATTACATATCTTTTCTAATGTCTTATCTATTATTTTCTGTTTTCTTTAAAAGAAAGAAAGAAATTGAATGAAAGAAACAAAGAAAGATAGGTAGGTAGGTAGGTAGGTAGGTAGGTAGGTAGATAGATAGATAGATAAAAAGATAGAAATTTTAGGCCTGCCAGAGAAGCTCATGCCTCTAATCTTAGCACTTGGGAGGCAAAGTCAGGAGGATCACTAAGAGATCAAGGTCAGCTGGGACACAAAGGGAGTTTAAGACCAGCCTGGACTACATAGTGAAAGCCTGTGTCATACATTAATAAATAAAGTTATTTTAATGAAGACAAAATAAACGTAGCAAAATGAAAATACAAAGATCAGAGCAGAAATTAATGAAATTTTGACTTAAAAACAATATAAATTATCAACAAATAAAAGAGCTGGTTCTTTGAAATAAACAAAATAGACAAACTCCTAGAAAATATTACCAAAATAAGGAAATAAACAACCCAAATTAGTACAATTAAAATGAAATCACAATGGATTCAGAAGATTACTACTAACTAGTTTGAGAACTTGTATTCTAATAAAGTGGCAAATACAGAAGAAATAGATAGATCCAAAAAAATCTAACGAAAGTTACCGATATTTAATAACCATATTCAATAGCAGATCAAGATGCAAAATCAACACAGAAGCATAAATAGCATACGTGTACACCATAAATAAACTCACTGAGAAAGAAATTAGGTCAATAATATCATTCACAATAACATCAAGAAAATATTAAACACTTGAGAATTAACCTAACCAAGGAAGTGAAAGAAGTGTACAATGAAAATTAGAATACTCTGCTAAAGGATATGAAAGATAACATACAGAAATAGAAAGACATCCCCTGTTTCTAGACATCCACATAGTCAAAATGGCCATAGTTTCAAAACTGCTATACAGAATTAATCCAGTCCAATAAAATACCAACTCCATTCTTTAGGGTAGTAAAGCAAACAATCCTACAATTCCATTCCAGTTAGCTATTCTTTTTCTTGGTATCTTCCTGGAAGAGTCAAAACATGTTATAGTGACACATGCATACTAATGTTGAAAGCAGCACATTTAATATCAGCTGAGTCTTGGAAGTGACCTGTATGTTCGTCAACAGATGAAGGGACAAGAAAATGTGATATTTATAAACAATGGAGTATTATGCTATCAGAGAGAAGGATTGTTCTGAGTCATTCTTAGGACAATCATTTCACTTTGAGACCATAATTTTAAATGGAGTAAGTCAAACACAGAAGCTTAACTGTTGCATGTTTTCTCCTATATGAGAAGTTCAAAATAAAATAAAGAAAAAAGTAAAAGATAATACAAAATAGGAAGATAGATCTTTGGCAAATGGGAAATGGTCTAAGAGATGGAGGAATTGAGGGAATCCAAAGGGGATTAAATATAATTAAGATGTGTTACAGACATGTACCAACTTCCCATGAGCAATGTTATCCTTAGTAACATAAAGAGATTTTAATAAAAATTTTTAAATAATAAAAAATAATTTTGCTTTTTGAAAAAAAGTGTTTATCAGATAACCTAGCAAATTCACCATAGAAATCCATTCCCTAAAGAAATGGAAATTAAAAACAGGTGCACAAGAATTTTCACAACAGCCTTATAGTTATTCAACACTGGAAACACTTAACAAGAGAAAAAATAAATATTGAACTCAAATAATACAGTGAAAACAACCAGCCATAAAACTGTATTTGTTTACAGATATATACAACAACATAGACAGCTATCAAGCAAATGGAGGCAATTAACATGCATATTTACACATGCATATACACACATACACATGCATACACATGAAGGAAGAGAAGCGAAGAAGAGGAGGGTGAGGAAGGAAGAGGAGGGCTTATTTTATCCACAGAAAGCTGAAGAGCAAACAGATAGACCTCTGATGATCAAAATCTCAGACAGCACTGGGGATTCTGCCTGCCAAACTACCTGGGGAATCCTAATGGGAAAAAAACAAAACAAAACAAAACACATATTGTACTTTGATTCAGATTGTAGTTCCTCTGGAAGTGCACAACTTGTAAAGCTAATTTAGCCAAACTTTAAATATCTGTTTATTTCTTGGTATGTACATACACTACACTCAAAGTTTAGAACTATATAAATACCTAAGTTATAAGTAGCAGAAGATTTAGTCTTAAAAATGAATGTCCCCTTGGGCTGGGGTGATCAGTGGTCTAGGTTTGATCTCTGGTACCACAAGTCATGCCAGCTCCAGAACCCTGAGCAAGCCGTTCCAGCTACCAACACCGGGTGTGGTGGCACATGCCTGTAATACCAGTGCTGGGGAGACTGTGACAATAAGGATCACTGAGTTCAACCTGCATAGTGAGACTCTGTACCAAAAAAATAAATAAAAGATTTTTAAAAATTAATAAAGAAATATTTTTTTAAAATGAATGTTCCCAATTTGGACCACGTCTAAGACTTTTTGCAGTGGTCAGAGTCTCTTGAAAATTTCATGTGATAAAATATGAGAACTTCTTCTCATTTACAAACAGAAAATGAATCTATGAATTTAACCATATATATGTAAATATATATCACATCTAAGCATTTACACATATGTGAGCATGTACACATGTACACACACTGTAAGTGAGAAATGTTGATTACTAAGGGTACACAAGAGTGTAAAGTGATGGGACTATAAAGATAGGTAATATAACTTTGACTGCACTGCTGGCCCATAAGTCCTTGATGAGGCAGCCTGCTGAAAGCCACTCTACTTGCTCCATCAGCCCGCAAAGCATTTGGCCCTCCATAGACTGCCACTAAGTGAGGCCCCAGAGCCAAATTTCAAAACTGTCATTAAATGATCACAAATATTGTCAACATGTAATGACAGTTTCTGCCCAATTTTTATTCGAGTATTTCTTTACCTTTTGAAAACATGGGAGAAAACACTCCCTAATAGGAATAGCACTCATGGGTGCTATTCCTATTAAAACCTTGTAATTATAAAATCATCTTCCCAGCTGAATCTTTAAGGAAGATTTAGTTTATTGCTATGTCAAATCTATGATGGGTTTATAATGAAATACGCTTTGCCTATTTTGCTTTTCCAATCTTTTGTATTTTCTGATGAAATTTAGTCTCTTGTCAAATTGAGGTTCCTGCTCTGTCAGCTGGCGTGGATACTTAGGCAAATTGGTGAAGTGTGCAAACCAGGATGTCTTCTTGCCAAATGGCAGTTAGCTAACTTCCGGATGGAAAAAAGGCAGCCTATTACGAGGTCCCAGTTGGTGGGCAAAGGATTTCTAGACAGTATCTAAAGCACATACTGAAGAAACAGGGGATGCATGTGTTTTTCTCCACTCATCTTTCAGTTTATATGGTTGCCATAAGTGTTTGGGCATCCAAGGGATTAAATTCTGTAGAATGATTCCAAATTTCATTACAGTGTTCAGATTTGGACATCAGACATCACAGACATGCTTCGTCCTTTCACAGAAGAATATGGTTTCTACGCCCCAAAAGGGGAGAGATTTTTAGTTGCCTTTGCCAAACTACTATATATTGTTTTATTCAACAAATCTCAAAGATGCTCTATAATTTTGTATCAGTCAACCAAAATTATTCTAATATTCTTTTGAATCTTTTAAAGTGTACCTGCAACCCATGTAATTAGGACTAACAATCAAAATGTACATTTTTTTTTTTAGCATTAGTGTTTGTTTTACCTGTAGGCAAAGAGAATGAAGGTGTGAGAAGTGGCACATTCACGAGCAATAAGTGGTGTACCAAAGGCCTATTTGCATTGTGGAAGATTGTTATTTTACAAGCTCCAGAATATGAATCATAAAAGTTCTAGAATTTAAGGAATGCTGAAATTTTATGAGGCAGCTTTTGAAATCTGAAATTTGAAAATGCCAAAATATTTAATAGTTTCAGAGAATAAAAAATTGTATTTCCTAAATCTAGCAGAAAGTGAACTAGAGAAATACATTTCTTACTGCCAAAAAGGGCTACAGTTCTAAAAATGATAGGCAAATAAAGGACTAACAAATTTAATTATTCACTATGGCACATTTATGGAGACTCTAATGCCACAATCACTGATTACAAGCTCACACAAACCACATTGTAATAATTTCACAAGATGCATTCAAAAGTGAAATAATTTAAAATTTGAAATCGATAGCATTTATAGACATTGGAAAATGTCAAATGGAAAATGAACACCAGTATTTGTATTCTTCTGGATAATTTTTTTGCATCTCAGATTTTAAATCTTAAAACACTTTTAGTACCTCAGGGCAAAAACAAACATTTGTCTTTCCATGTATCAATTAACTCTTTCAACAAAGTTAGATTGGTTAGGCAGCTGTTTTATATGCAGGAGAAATTAAGACTTTGGGAGAACTAAAGTTTTTCTAGGTTTTTCACTTCTTTGGCTCTTGTGTTTTCCTCATTCTTTTATATAACGTTGTTTTATGTTATTTATCTCTTTATTCTCTTATGGTTTGAAATAAAGGCATTGGCGGCACCCTTTCCACCATAAGGCATTTCACTGATAAACTCTTGAAATAACCCTTACAGTTAAGAATGAAAATTGTCCATGGCACTTTAAAATCGTGTCTGTAAACTAAATTTATTCTAAATAAAAAGATTATTTAAAAAATACTCCTTGTGTAACATTTGAATTCTTTGGGCTTAAATAAAAATAACAGGAGGTCAATTTTATTTGGCAAAAACAAAGAAAATCACTTGTGGACATTGGTCATACTTTTTAAAAAATATAACATTTTTAATTATTTTTAAATTGTTATTTCCTACTAAGAAAAAATAGCAACAATAGTAGACACCACTTATTAAATAGCCTATATACACAAGGCCTTCTGTTCAGGCTTTATATGCCCTATTTCATTTACATCTCTCCAAGTCCCCAAGAGTTGTTACTTTTTATGCTAAAAATAGTTAAAAATTTTGTCCTTATAAGAATAACCGGAAAAGCTCAGCTTGCACCCAAATATCACTTCCAACGAAATGCTGCTTCCCACGCTGCCTGATTTCAGTAAGATATTTTCATGCACTTACTGGTTCCAAGTGCCGCACTCCACATGTGCATGCACGCGCACACACACACACAGACACACGCAGACACACACACACGGACACACACACACACACACACACACACACACACTTTCAAACAAGTTCCCACGAATCCTAAAAACAAAAGAAAAACCTTGAGATTTCTGTAGCAAAAGCTGTTTTATTTATGAAAGCTTATAGCTGTCAATTTAAGTCTTTGTTCATCCTTTTTTAGCTGTCTAAAAGAAGATATATTTAACCAATTGTCCATTAATGGAGCGATGTCCAATTGCTTTATATGCCACGAAATTACTTATCAACTGAAAAAAGAAACAGAAGAAAACTTAATTTCAGGGTACTTTAGAAACTATGGCAACAAGGCTGTTTGGCAGCCAAAGGGTGTAAAATCTAGATTAGATAGATGGATATATTTACATATTCACTTTTACATTAAACACTGTGGATGACACATTCCTGTATAAAACCTATTATTTAAGCACTTCAAGTGAAAAGTGTTAAAATAAATGGCTCATGACTTATGAAGTGCTAAAATAAACGTTTATTTCAACATATACATGCCATAAGCCATTTATTTCAACACTTTCTACCTCAGAAGACTCAACATGAAAAGAAGAAAAGATTCCATTGGCATTTTTGTGCTACTGTTTTGTTAGGGGAGACTCCAATCAGAAGGTATATGGGAGGTTTGTTCTTTAACATAAAAGTTCTGTGAAAAAAAAAAAAAGTTCTGTGGATGCGGTGAACTGTTCGTCACCACCATCTATGCTGGTTATGTTTAGACATCATGCTTACATTAACTGTCTCTGAGATTTGTCCACCTCACCTATGTTCACCACTGTGATCCAAAGCCAGCATACACTTGAACTGGGTTCTGCTCTTCTTTGTCCAACGTCCCTCACTAGTGTCTCCTTCTAAGGTTAATTTGAGAATGAACTGCCAGCACCCGGCATCTTCCTTTAGGTTTTGTTACTATGAAAACTCAAACCATGACAGCAAGAGCTACTGTGAGGCTTGTTTGTGAAGGGTTGTTTATGTCACATTTAGCATTTTGGATTCTTTCTCCCAGGAATGAGAGGACCTCTGAGAACTATGAGCAGGATAGTTATCAAAAAGATGGTATTTTAGACTTTGTAAATGATAGTGGTACTACATATGGCTCAGAAGGAGATTCAAGTGATAACAGAAAGATTAGTAGGGGGTCATTTAAGAATTAAATCTGTAAGTACATGGGCTTGGTGGGCTAAGTTAAGCCTACAGAGATAGAAAATAAGGCAAAATTTCATTCACATTGATAGATGAGCTACACTGAAGCTTGTGATTTATTAGACATACAGTGCAAAAAGTTGGAAGGCATGAACACTACTCAGAGGTCAATATCATTAACGATGATAATTTTAAACTTTATAGAGGATAATAAATTTGGATGTGGGGCAGTACCATCTACGCAGAGAGCAGTTGAGCTATGTAACATAGAGTATAGCCTATTATTTATACTTTGATTTCCCATACAGTATATATAGTAGAAACTATGATTTTCTAAACACATTATTTTTAAAGTAATCGTCTAGATTGAAAGAGGTTATGACAGTATTAACTATTAGAAAAAACTGCTTCATGATGTCTAATTGAAAAACTACGTATGGAGTTTAAAAACATACAACCTTGATACAAATTATATGTTACATTTTTAGGAGCAATTATTAGTTAGATTTTAATCATTTTAAAAATAAAGCTAAAAACATCTGTCTCATAATGTTGCTTGAAGAATCAAACGAAATGAAACAGTAAAAATGTTGCACAAATATTAGTTACCGTGTTATTTTCTATATTTAATCATGCAAATTGTGCATACAAAATTTCTAATGAAGATGCCAAGGATGCTGATAACAAAGTTTAAAACTTTCTGCACTTAGTATGTGGTAATTAGATCTTTATCTTTATTTATTTTTTATTTTGAAAATGGATTTTATTGAGAATATTTAAGGCATATCACAGGATGGGGAGGAATATAGGTAGGTAGCAAAAAGTTTACAATATTGAAGGAAATTGGCAAACTCAAACTTTCAGTGATCCATTTTTTTTTACTTTATTAAAATACTAAGTTTATTTCACATGTATATTTGTCTCCCTACCATCTCCATGTCTGACCACCACTACTATGTCTTATCATAACATACCATACATACTTAAAACCAAGAGAGGGTGGAGCTTCATCTCTAAAAACTAAACAGGCATTTCAGACAACACATTCTTAGCAATGAGACCTGGACAACATTTCTCAAACATGGTAGGAAACGTTCTCATTCTGAACTATCCTTTTATAAAAAAGATAGCCAGATAGCATCTGTTACAGAAATGAAAGAAGATGGAAAACTTTAACGAACTGTTTAAACTGTTTTTTTAAAGAGACTTCCTCCACTGCCAGAGATCTTGAATAGCCTCCTGGTCAGTCATCCGGAAGCAATTCTTCACATAGTTGGTGAATTTGGCTTCTGCTTTGGGAAGAGAACCACCTCTTTCTATACTTGCTTGCATTTTTGCTTTAATATCTTCTATAGAACTAGGTCCTTTCGGTGTTTTAGGAGTCTTATACGGTTTCTTGAAGGATTCCTGCCCTTTTGATTTTGGTGTTGATGGTTTTGAGCCTTTTCCATTCTGGTTAGATTTTTGTGCATTTTTGGCTGGAGTATCTCATATCAATTTCTTCACTGGAGCATTCTCCTCCTCCTCCTCTTCCTCTTCCTCTTCTTCTTCTTCTTCCTCTTCTTCCTCCTCCTCCTTCTCTTCTTCTTTCACATCCTCATCATCTTCATCAGCAGCGAGTTTACTTTTTTGTGTGGAACCTTGCTGCCACCTCCAGGGGCAGATCGCTTTCCAGATATACTTAGGAGTTTAATATCTTCTCCCTCTTTTTCTTCTGACTCTGCATCTTCTTCCACAGCTACTAAATGCTGTCGGTAATATGCACAGGCCCTGAACCACACTTCAACCATAAGACAACAGGTGGTGTAATTTCAAAGGCCCCAAGGGAAACCATTGACTATACAGACAATTTCAAAGCTGCAGTGTTACTTTAGTTGGACTGCCTTCGTAATTCATAGGCTCTGCTTCAAAAAAGTGCAATTCATCCTTTGCACCAGCCCCTAAACTGACCATTCTCAATGACAACTGGTGCTCATTTTCATTGTTATCTACATTAAAGTGTTAATCTTTGTCGGCCTCTAGTTCACAACCAAACAGATAGTTCTGAGACTCCAGGAGCTCATGTCCATATCCAGTGAATCTTCCATGGTGTGGTGGCATACACTTAGATGGGAGAGAACGCAGATGGAAGTGAATGAGTACTACTCCACAGAACAGGAGTAGTACTCCACAGGATGGGATCACGCTAGGGTGATCCATTTTGATTAGTTTTTGTGGTAAGAACAGTTAAAATCTAGCATAAAGTATAGTTTTATTTGTTCTCGTGTTGTAAATTAGGTTGTCAGATTTGTTGCTGTCCTGAATTCTCTGACCTCTATATCCCCATTGTCTCCTCTACCTCTACTATTGGTGAGTACTTTTATATTTATTATCTTTTAGCGATGATGGCAGAGGTTGGAGTTGGAAACAGATCCATCAAAAAAGGGCTAAAATGTTCAGTCAAAATGGGGCATTGATGCACTTGTGGGATAGCTCAGTGGACTAAGCGCCTGCCTAGGTAAAAGCAGGGGTTGGGGTTCTATCCCTGGCACTATATACCGCACTGGTCCCACCCCCAGGCATGCTGAGCCAGTGGCCCAGTCTGGGCATGGTAGTACATGACAGTAATCCCAGTGCTGGGGAGGCTGAATGCAGGAGGATCACTACAAGTTGGAGCTGTGTAGTGAGCTCAAAATACAAAAAGGGTGGGAGGCAGTGATGTTGAGGCTGGGGATGAGGTCAGATGGTCTAACTGGAGTGTATAAAGTGCTCAGCACATAAAGCCAAAGTGGCACCACAGACAAAGCTCCAATGAATGGTAATTGAAGACCATACACAAGAGCTTGAAAAACTGCTAAGGTCATGAAACAATCCTATTAACAGTAATACTTTTTATTTACATTAAAACTCAAGAAGAGTTTTGGCTTTTGCTTTTGATTCATGTCCTTCTCTCATATGGGCAAGGCAGGCTAGCCCAGATGAAACCTGGGAGATGATATAGACAGTAGTTGATACAGTGACATAGCTAGATAGGTGTGTACACACACACACACACACACACACACACACACACACATTATATGATTATCTTTCACCACTGTTGTCATTCCTGGCAAAGAAAACACTATAATCATTTTATGGTTGAATGTCATATAATGCAGTGAAAGGACTGCATAGAAAAAAATATATTTTCAGCCTTTTACTTTCTTTAACAGTGATTAGTTCTAGAAATATACGGTATCATCACTCTCGAAAAGCATTGTAGGTTATAAGATTTCTCCTCTGAAGTTGGCAGCGTGTAATAAATGTGCTTTATTCTTAAACATCAATCAGTTTCAAGAATGGCAGTTGCTTGTGCAATGGTAATAATAGAAATAGTCAGCTAATGAGTACTACAGACATTAAAACACTGGGTGACAGATGTGAAGCCTTCCTGTTATGAAATAATACTCTTACCTAATTATGGTTTTATAACTAGTTACATCAGGTTCTAAACATTTAGTTTCTTAAAATTTCTGTATCTCTTTTAATAAAAACATGGCACCGTTCTGTATTGCCATAAAATAAGATAGAGAGATATGACTAAAAACTATAATGAACACATTCTGAGTAGATGCGGTGGCACTAGGTCATTTAATCTGAAGAGTACCCCATTTAAATAATTACTAAAAGTATAATTTGAGAACATTTTAATTCACTATAAGTGTATAGAATTAAGAGTACTTGAATTATCCTAAAATTACACAATTTCTCTGAAATTACACTGCATTTAAAATGTTTAAGCAATTTATAGAATTGTTATATGGATATACTTTACTGAACATGTAGTTTGACTAAAAATGGTTTCCATTTTCCAAAGTAAAATTTCATTTTTCACTGAGTACGTAAAATATTAACTCTTTAACCTAAACAGAATTTCATTTCATTGGAGAGAGGGTTTCTATATAAGTATGTATATAAGTGCCAAAGCAGCATAGTTGTCAGTTTCAGAAAGTTCTCTGAGCAGATACTCAATTGACTAAGGTACTAAATCAGGGAAATAAATCACAGGCATTAACTACCTAGAAATATTTTGAAACAAGAAATAGAAGTTTGGGCAACTATACCCTACTTTTTTTATAGAAGAAAGAGAAAACCATTGTCTTTGAGTAGATTGTATTCAAAATAATCAGAGCACTATATGTTGGTGTAGATAGTTGACAAATAGCTTATTGGAAAAATGTCTGGATTTCTCTTTCTGTGTTGCAGTAGATTCTGAAGGAATTATAATATAAAGGATAAAGGAGAGAAAAGAAAGAAGGAACTAATTCCTGCTTTGGTGTTGTGGGTACTGAGAGAGTTATTATTAATTCCTTTTTTGTTTTTATTTTTAGGGAAGGGTCTACAGGGTGTTCAGGGTCTCATTACTAGATCAGACCCTTGGTGATCCACCTGTTTACAGCCTTCCAAGTGCTGGGATTATAAGTGTGTGCCATCATGCCCAGTCTCAGTTGCCCTGGCTGCAGGGCTGGCACAGCAGGCCTGGGGATTGAACCTGTGGCCTCTGTTTGCAGGTGCATTAATCCACTGACCTATTTGGCCAGCTTTTTTTTTTTTTTTTTTTTTTTGTGGTACCAGGGATTGAACTCAGGACTTTGCACTTGCAAGGCAAGCACTTATTCCACTGAGCTATCTCCCTGGTCCTGAGAACATGTTATTCTTAAGCAGTAACTTTTTTACCTGTACATGTTTGAAATCACATCCATTCATAATTTTTTTTAAAAATTTAGTTGCACACATATGAGAAAATTAAGTACCAAATGACACATGTTTATGGAGAAGAAGTCATGAATCCATTCCTTGGGAGAGGAATGAAAGAAAATTCAATTAGAACTTTTATTTCACAGAAATAGTTTTAGAAGGTAGTCCTACAATTATTTTTGATAACAAAGGCTATGAATTTGTTTAAGAAGATAAAACAGTGTTCCTAAACTGTAGAATGAGGGCTAGGCTAGACATTGAGCATACATTAGCTAACTTACCCTCATAATGTTTCTTTGAAGTCTGACTTTTGGTATTATCTTCAATTTATAAGGAAGATACATAAATCTTTATCTGATGAATATATTTCTGATATTAAACTCATTATGATCTTTGCATCATTCATGCAACCTCTCTAATAACTCTTAAAACAATGAACAATTTGCAATTTATTGAGGCCATCACATTTATCCACACAATGGTTATTTTCTCTCTCCTCCTCTGTGTTTCTCCCTCCTTCCTTCCCTCCTTCCTTCCCTCCCTCCTTCCCTTCCTCTCCTCTCGCTCCCTTTCTCCCTCTTTCCCTCCTTCCCTCCCTCCCTCCCTCCCTCCCTCCCTCCCAGGACTCAAATTCAGAACCTTGTGCTTGCCAGGCAGGTGCTTGCATTGAACTATATCCCTGGACTCCTGAAGTTTTTCTTTTGCTTTCTTTCCCTCATCTATTTTTTTTTTTTTTCGGAACCGCGGAACCAGGGATTGAACTCAGGACTTTCCCTCATCTTTTAAGGCCAACACTAAACACTGCACCCTTTGAATCCACCATTGGCCCAGTTATAATGTTCCTTCCACTTTGTTCCCTCTAGATAGAGCACTACTTCGAATAACAGTACTACTCACCTGCCTCCTAACATATGAGCTCTGCAAGAATTACTGCCTTATTACCTGTTAAGGTAGAAATGTCTGATTACTACCTGGGCTGTATGGGTAGCCACTGGAGAGAAAATAAGGATAAACTTTCATCTCTGGCATGATCAAAGAAGGTTCCTTAAATTCTTCAACTTTAAGGTTTCCTGATATGTGAAATGAGACTATAGAAAGTATCTCATAGAGTTAAATGAGAGCTTATAACATGCCCCACTATGAGATCTTAATAAATACAAGTTCTAACCACCACCATCACTTTCATCATTGTTATTCCTAACAGTTAATTAAATTCATCCTGTTTCCTGAACAAATAAAAAGTTTATATTTCCCTATTACATTTGAAGAAAATATTTTATAAATACTCTTGTTACTAGAAGGTTACCATGTGAGTTTCTGGAGTCATGATGAAAAATAAATTAATCCTTCTTTTATGATGCGTATTTTATCTCAACTTTTTATACAAGTGTCCAAGGAATGATCAATTTGAGGTACTTTTCATGAAAGATATATAAAGTAAAATGTCATTCTTATTTTTCTTCTCCTTTTTAGGAGTTGGAAATTGTAAGACATTTTTTGAGAGAGAAGATCATATTACACGCAGGTACACAGTCAGGAATCCAGTTTCACTCTGGATCCACACTGTGAGAGAAAACAATGAATGTTACACTTCACATATAATTTCCACTGTGAACATGACAAGAACTACTATATTATCATATCAAATTAATCCACAGCCATAGCATTTAAGATACAGTGAAAATTCCTAATTCAAGTGTACAGTATCACCTATAAAGCCAAAATAAATGGGGTAAGATAAGGGTTCTCAGTCTTGGGTTATAGTGTCAGTGCGAGGCTTGAGCTGTGCTAATTCAACAAGCTTGATCCTGATTGCCAAAGCATGCTTGTCAATATTTAGCTCCTAGGGGGCATGTCAGGAGCCGTTACAGAAACTAGCTTAAATACAAAATACTATAGCAGGATTTGTGATCCTTTTCCTAATACTCAGATTAAACTGAAGATATTTTTCTTTCAGCTTATTAAACCAGAAACATGTTTTCCATATTCCTAAGGTAACAAGAAAGGAGAAATTGCATAGGAGAATTGTAAATACTACTATTATAGTTTCTTGAAACGTAGATAAAATTCTGTCACATGAAATCACTCTAAGGCTTTTATCTGAGGTTTGAAATACCATTTTCACACCGTGATTACAATACAGAGAAAAAGCTTGGGAAATATGTTAATCTGTATTCAGAAACAAATGTAATACAGATGAGATGGTGGGTAATGATTCCCATAAACCTAAAAACAAATAGTTTGCAATTTTAATAACTCTACACTTAGAATCTTCTGCTACAATGACGCTGTGAAGTGTTTAAGCTTATGTAGCCATTAGTTTGTACTGTTTAAAGTTTTGAATCATTAAAGCAAATACACTTAAGAAAATAGAATAGAAATTAATCTTATAATGACAAAAACCTACTTCATTTATGGTGATTAAGAATGAAACAATAGGGCCAGCAAGATAGCTCAGTGGACTAAGCACCAGTTTAGACAAGCACAGGGACTGCGATTTGATTCCCAGCACTACATGCCATGCTGGCCCCATCCTGGGTGTGCTGAGCTGGCCACCAAGACTGGGTGTGGTGGTGCACACCTGTGATCCCAGTGCTGGGGAAGCTGAAAACAGGAGCATCACTACAGGTCCAAGCTCCATAGCGAGACTCTGTACCAAATACGCTAAGAAAAAGTAGTGCTTTTTTCTAAGTTAATACATTTCTCTTTGTCATTTGGCTTAATGGGTATGGATTACAAATCTATATTTTCTTTTTTATAGATCCTAATAAAATAGTTTATGGAATTGGGTGTCATGATTATGACCAATAACAACAAACAACACTGATCTTGTCTGAGAGAGTTTAGAACTCACCTCCATCATTTGATGATCAAATTTTTTTGTGCAGTACAGATGAGAGCAGCCATGATAAAATCTACTTGTCTTTTATTAAAATAAAAGCCAAGAAATGAAATCATATTGATGCTATGACAAGAATAGGGCTGAAACAACAGAAAGTATTCGCTTAATAATGTATTAGGTTTTAAGTATTAGCTTAGTAGTTAGCTTATTAAGGCCAAGGTACCTAAGGTTAATTAGACTATGATTTCCAATTCTTATTTTTTAATACTTACATGGTAAATTTCTCAATTTATGAATTTTTAATTAAAATTTACAAAGATTCATTGAAACATTGTTCATTATGTTTGTTTCACTAAGGTAAGACAAACATGAGCAATATCTCCTAGGTTTTATTTGAAATTTTAGTGAGAAATTTTTCAGTCATTGTATCTGACTTAGGCCTCCTAAACACCTGTTCACTTTCATAACTATTGTCATTGCTTAAAAATGAAACACTAGGCTTAGACTGTATTCAAGTGAGTACAATCCAATACCACACTGTTAACATCATTGCACTGGGACTTGTGCCTGATCTGATAACTACAGCATCACTGCTTTATATCTATTAACATGTCATAAATTTCTTCATCAAGACAAAACTTAAATACAAATGTGCTCTGACTTCTGGATCAAAAAGTGTTTTCATTTTCATACAAATGTCACTCTCTAGCATGTGTCAAAGATCTAGTTATGGGAAGAAAGTCTTCATATCTTCAGATATATTTTGTGCTCTATTGTTTTAGAAAAATCCCCCTTTTTCCCCCTATCCCCTTTATCCTTGGGCACTACCATTATTGGATACTGGGAGTCCTAATTACAAATTACAACCTGTCACTCTCTCTTATTCATCACACAAATCTTGCACATATTTTCTGTGTTTAGTTCTCAAACTATGGTTGTAGGTGCTTCACATGACTGTTATTTTTGTCTGTATATCTGCATTATTGCATTATGGGCACTTCTCGTCTTCTGTATTTCAGTTCAAATGTCATTTCTTAGAGATACCTTTGCTATGCTCTGGTGTAAAGACCCATGCCTTTCTATATATTGCCCAATTTTATTATTTTCATAGCCATGAGGAGAACTTGAGAGTATTTGTACAATCTTTATTGTTTTCTGTATTCAATGCTTAGCATACAGAACAGAGCCTGACATACGCCAGACTTGCTTAAAAATATATGTTTAAAAGATAAGTGATAGAATTAGAGTTTATTTAAAACCAAGAGATAATATATCTTCCAAAATTGTTCTAATAGCATTTCACTAAGTGAGTTTGTTGTTCAACAAAGAAAGTAAAAGATTTACGTATCGCGAATTACCATACTCTAAAAGAAAGAGACTGAAAATGACTCAGAAAATGGAAAGATATCCTTTACTCATAGATAGGAAGTACCAACACTATGAAAATGGCCATACTCCCAAAACTTTTGTACAGATTTAATGCAATCTTGCTCAAAATACCATTCACATATCTCACAGATGTAAAGAAAACATTCATGAATTTCATCTGGATAGAGAAAAGACCTAAAATAGCAAAGGTAATCCTGGAAAACAAAGGCAAATAGGAGGTATAACAGTCCATAACTTAAAATTATGCTACAAAGCTACTGTGGTAAAATCAACATAATATTGGTGAAAACCAGACCTTGAGAAAAAGTGAAATAAATTAGAAGATACACACTCAGCCACCTTATCTTTAACAAAAGGGCCAATCATATTCACTGGGAGAAAGATAGTATCTTTAATAAATGATGCTGGACAAACTGGCTTTCCACATGTCAGAGACTAAAACTAGACCCATGTTTATTACCATGCACTAAACTTCAGTCAAAATTGATCAAATATTTAAGTATTAATATAGAAACCGAATCTACTGGGTAAGAAAGTAGGTAGAAATCTTGAAGACATAGAGGTAGTCAGGAAGTTCATGAACAGAATCAAACTGCATGGGAAGTATTTCAGACATTCAACAACTGGAATATCATTTTATTAAAAAACAATTTTGCACAAGAAAATAAATGATCAATGCATTGAAATGACTACCCAGAGAGTGGGAAAAATTTTAGCTAACTCTCCACTAGACAAAGGGCTTTTATCTAGAACACATAAAAAAAATTGAAAAAAGTCAGGTGCCCCAAATTCAAAGACCCAATCCCCAAATGGGCATATGAGATGAATACATATTCTCACAAGAAGAAATATAAATGGCAAATAAATACATGAAAAAAGGTTAAGCATCATTGGTGGGTTAAGAAATTTAATTGAAACAACACTGAAATCTTATCTGAAAAAAATGGCTATCGTCAAGAAATCAACCAATAACAAATGCTGGAGGGGCTGTGGGGAAAAAAGAACTCTTCTCCTATGTTGGTGGGAGTAGACTGGTACAGTTAATATGGAAATCAGTGTGGAGATTCCCTATAAGACTAGAATTAGAAGTCCCATTTCAACCAGCTATTCCCCTTCTAGGTATTTTTCCTGAAGAATTAAAGACATCATGTCTGCGATATATGTCCATCCATGTTGATAGAAGTTAATTTGTCATAGCTAAATCTTGGAAACAACCCAAATGCCCATCAGCTGTGAAGTAGATAAAAAAGATGTGGCACATTTTTTTTTTTTTACAGTGGAGTACCACCCAGCTATAAAGAAGGATAAACTTTAGGCTTTTATAGAAAAATGCATCCAACTAGAGACCATACTCATAAGTGAAATAAATAAGGTTTACATGTGTAAACATAATTTTGTCTCCCTGGTATAAGAAACTGAAAGAGTAAAAGATCCAAAATCTACAACAGATACTGTGAAAAAGAAGGAAATTGTTCAAAAGGAAAGGACAACTGGGATGGGGTAAAGGAGAAAAAAAGGAAGGAAAAAGAAAAATTTACACACATACACAAATATAATAGCAAAGACAATTATACCACTAATCTCTTTGAAAAGAATGATTTGTGCTTATATTGTTGAATCAATTTTGCATGCTTAACAATATACAATATATTAACCATTGTTAATTTTCTATTATCTTGTTTGAAATCCTATATCATTACTTTAATTTTTTTTTCTTTAAAGTAAAAAAGTGAATAGGAGTTTCCTTGTTAGTCTCACATCAGGGATTTCAGTGTGGCAGACTGTGTCATTATGATGAACAAACAACTTTTATTACTTGCTTTTCATCATATAATGTATAGTTTTCTTAGGTTTTGTTTGTTTTTTGTTTGGTTGTGATTGTGCACTTGTGCAGTAGTGGGGATTAACTCCCAGGGCCCTGACATTGAGATGTTTCCCAGCCCTTTTCAGAGACAGGGTCTTGCTCAGTTCTTAAGTTGCCCCATCTATGCTTGAATTTGTGATCTTCTCCCTTCAGACTCCCATCGTGCGGGGATTAGGGCCTGCACCAACACAAAAGGCTTATGATTTTTGTATTATTAACTGGCCGGAGAAAAACATGATCTTTTAATCTTTCTCATTAAGCTTTTAAAAAGAATGTTTCTTTAGTTGCTCTAGATCTACTAAGACGCTCAGCGTTAAACATATCATCTATCTACTCATAAATCAAAACTGTTTAGCATTCTACTCCTGCAAGATTATTTTCCTCAAAAAATTCATTTTTACAGTCTAATGCTTATTACTGCACAGAATTTTTAAAGTGAAGTATTCCATATCAGATGTAGCCTTCAACATTTTTATTGGGAAAAGTAATGAATTGTACTATAAGAAAAAGTAAAATTTATTTTTAGAGGTCCAAAAATGTAAACAATTAATATGACTTATTTTAAGTTCATGAGAATTAACTCATACTATCTGTACTAAGATAAGAATTTCAGAGAAGTGCTGTATTCTCAGATCTGTGTGATTGGTTCCTCTGAGATCAGGACAGTGTCAGAGAACATCTCTTGGAGTAACATTCAATGGATCAGCGTGTCAAGAACACTAGCTTGACAATGAAAACTGGCAGAAGGCTCAAGGCAGAATCTAGGACTGTCACCTAATTCCATGAGAAGTAACATCATTGTGGGTCTTTGTCTTCAAGCAATTCAGTGCAGTACTCTGTCGTATCTCCCTTGTTGGGCGACCTTGGCGCATTTGCTGTTTTCTTCACATTTTATGGGAGTATTTTAAATGAATGCAACACTATTTTCCCCCACCCTTTAGTCAACAAATAAGAAATAATGGTCTTATGTAGGTCAGGGTAGTTTATCTGTCCCAGAGCAGAAAGTTCTGAAAGTGCTGGGCATCTTAGCCCAAATGCTAACCAAAAGAGAAATGTAGCTTTGGGGAGCACATTTTTCCTTTCCTCTATGAGCTGGGACCAACCCTCAAGGTACCATGAAGTTGTAGGTTGAAAAGAAGTATTTTCTCAGGTCTTCAATTTTGGTGAAGATAGCCATAAGGTGTTACATAGTGTCTGTCAGTTTGAGGAAGTAAAGAATTAGAATTTTTTTAAATCACAAGTCCACATTAGTCCAAAAGATAAGGTGGTGTCACCTCCTTTCAGCAGTGTGATTTCTCCTAAACCACAGAAGATAAGCTCCACTGTCAGAATACGATATTTTACTTAAGATCCCAGCAAAATCCTCTGCTTCTGACTCACCTTCAAGTAACATTTGCTGGCAACTACTTCTCTCTAAAATTTGGCTCAAGTGTTTACAGGGATCTTTAGAGGATTAGAGTGGAAGAGAAACATGCAAGTCAAGTCAGTCAAAGATCATATGGCAGTGAGTCACATGGGCTTCCCATGTTTCCACTAGCAGAGCACCGGGTCTCTTTTAGTTGGCAATGGAGCTCAAAATTTGTAGTTGAGCAAAAGTGACACCAAACAGAGGACCAGATCAGGCAGATAGCTTCTCCTTGGAAAACAGTCACCATGAGCCTCCACAAGGATTTAAAGGTTGGCTCCTTTCAAGACTCATGCTGAAAATTTAATTGCAGCTGTGAAGGTGTGGATAAGTGGGACCTTTAAGAAGCATTTAGCGCATAAAGTCTCTTCCCTCCTGAATGCCATGATCTCAAGAGTGGGAGTTGGTTAGAGGAGCTTTCACGCATCCCTCCTTTGCCTTGTTACACTTTACACCATGTTCTGATGTAGCAAGAAAGGTCTCACCAAATGCTATACTTTGATTTTGGAATGTTTTCCTACCAGAACTGTGAGCCAATAAATATTTGTTCATTGCTAATTACTTTGGCTGTCGTAGTCCATTAAAGCCTCACAAAACAGACTAAACCCCTCACAAAGAATGTGTTTAACAGTGCTAATTGGCTCTCCACTTGTTCTAACATATAGAACTTCAAGCTCCTAATGATAATTTTTAAGTTGTTTATATTCTAAGCACATTATGAATATTATACAATTATTACAAAAGACGATCTTAAAGAAATTTTAATAGTTTGACAGAATATATATGATATAATTTTATGTCAAAACAAATGCAAATACAATTGAATATATTGTGTGTTTTCAATGACCATAAAATACATATGCTGGTGTGAATACGCATTAATATATACATAAATGTAGTGCATGCAGGCAGCACATGTATTAATAGTGAATAAATTCAGATGACAAAATTTTATTATCCAGATAAAAATTTTCAACAACACCTTCTTTGGATTGTTCACAACAGTTGTATCAGACCCACTGATTTTGAACTTATTACAATTTGGAACAATTTGACCCAAGACCTGTTTGTTATGGTCCTGGTTGCTTTGTCTGTCCTAGTTCTCCTTTTCTCCAAGGTAGTGACAAAGCATGAATGCAATTTGCACTTTCCATCATGCCATATCTGTACAGAGAAAGGAGGAGCATTTATATCTTTTTGTCTCAGCTGTTGCTTGACAACGGTTCTTCTAGTACCACTAATGCTCCCTGCTAATCCTCTGAAGAATCCTGTAAACACTTGAGCTACATTTTCTACACTTCATTATTGTATTCATCTGCAAAGACTTCCACAGCAGAATTCTATAAACTGTGTGGCTTACACAAGAGGAATTGGTTTCTCCTAGTTTGGAGACTGGAAAGTTTGGGTCAAATGAGCAAATTGTCTCATAGATGTACTCAATTGAAACATTTGTCTCTGGGTATTTGTGCTAAAACCAAAAGTCAATATCCTATTAGCTAACAGGAAATTGTTCTGACATACATAGCAAAAGAGAATTGACATTATTGTTCCAAATTTGTTGTGCCCAATAAATTCGGCCAAATATGAGTATAAAACATCACGACAGTCTCCTCTCAGAGTTTGTATTTTCCTTTAAATTTGGGTATGCACATACAGAGGTGACATGAAATGGAATTTGGCATTATTTTGGTTATCTTAAGTGTACAAAAAATGAAGGGGAAACCAAAAGTCATACTATGATGTGTGAATTGGAGTAAATGGCAAAACCATATTGAACTACACACTGAAAAATAGGCCCCAACATTTAGACAGATCAGACTCCAGCAATTCCAAATGATCAATAGCTAGTTGATGTGCAATATCTGCAATACCAAAAACCTCGTATTTCTTCTCTGGTAATTGGACCCTCAAGGCAGAGACATACTATTCAATTAATTTGGAAGTTCAAGATCAAGATGTCATTCGATACATTTCCTGGTGAGGACTCACTATCTTGCTGTCAGCCACTCACGCACTGTGTACTCACACGGGAGAGAGACAGGAAAGGAAGAGGGAGGAGACAGGAGGTGGAGAATGAGGAAATTAGCAAGCATGAGAGCAGGCTTTGACAACTCTTCTTATAAGACCACTAACTGTTGAATTAGGGTCCCATATTAATGACATTATTACCTCCTCACAGCTCTGTACGGAAATATAATAACATTGAGGGTTTGCACTTCACCCCATTTGGAGGAGGGGAGAGTAACACCACTCAGTCCATGATACTTATCTTTCCAAGGGAATTATTCCATAAATACCCAAATTTATGATAAGATTTAGCAGCATAAATTATACCTTAGAGAAGATAATTATACTCAAAATCTTACAAAATCTAACAATGAAGTAGTTCAGTACAGTATTTTATCCTAAGTATCTTTTGAAAAAATAATAATACAGTATTTTGGATACCACAGTAGTCATTCATTGAAATTATTTAACATAAGGAGACAAATAAAATTTAAAAACTGGGCTGGCCAAATGGCTCAGCAGATTAAAGTGCCTGCAAGCAGGCACAGGGGCCAGGGGTTTGATCCCCAGGCTTGCAAAGCTGGCCCGCTCCCAGGGCATGCTGAAACAGCAATTGAGACTGGGTGTGGGGTCATGTGCCTGTAATCTCAGCTCTTGCGAGGCTGTAAACAGGCAGATCACTATGAGTCTGATCTGGTAGTGAGACCATGAATACCCTGTAGACCCTTCCCCAAAACTACAGAAAAAAATTTTTAAAACTAATTTAAATATTATTCTTGTGCAGTAGGAAATGACCACACAATTAAAGTTTGAATGTTTGGAAAAAAAACTATTTTAAAATTTGGACGTTGTAAAGATTAATTTTAGGATTTTTAGGCCAAATACATGAATTTCTATTTTTAACTAAATATAATATTTTCAGGGACAAAATCATCTGTGATTTAAAAATATACAAACATATATATATATATATATATATATATATATATATATATATATGTACTTAACCATCTGTGTCTTATGTCAAAAGTTTTATGTTAAAAATGTCTTAAGAAACCCACACTGAAGGACTAAAAAAGTAGTTACAGTGATGAGAAGTCACTGTAATTGATGCTGTATGTGACTGTGTGACTAGAATTTCCCATGACAGAAAAATAGACAAAGATTATTTCCAAAATTACATTTATTATTTTATGTATAATAAAATTCCATGCCTGTATATGCAGAAATGACATTAACTCTTATTAATCAATATTGTAAAGCTTTCATCACATTCATAAAATTTATGCATTCAAATAGTAGAAAAACTATATTTCAATCACCACCTCACCCAGTCTTTTAAACAGAAAAGAGACAATTGCTTTATATTCAGATGCACTCAGTGTTTGGAAATAAATAGACATTTTCTGATGATCAATCCTCCAAATTTTGTAGAGTGAAGACTACCTATAATGTAGTGTGGAAACACTAACTCTCGATATTATCAATAAACCAGACACACATGTGTAAATATCATATAGTTTCTCTAGTATAAGAACTCAAAAGAAGAAATACAAATAGAAAGGTATAATACAAGTAAAAGGAAAGCAAGATCTCGAGGACTAACTAATCAAAAGAAGGAGAAGAGCTAGGAAACTTGACAATGTCAAGCCATACAGTTATACGTAGAAGATGGGCAAGGCAATGATCCTGAGAATCTCCAGAAAATTTTTTTTATTCTAGCAGTTAATTGGAAAAATTCTCACCCTGACTAGCTATATATACTGATACCTGTGAACTAACCAACTGCATTGCAGATGGTAATCTGTAATAGTAGGTTCATGCTTGGAGTGCCTGTCATGCTGGTCTTCTGAATACGGGCTGCTTGTCATGACATGCCAGTTGCTGCTATGCTGTCTCTCGGGTAGATGATTGTTCCAAAAGAAAGGGGTGGTGAATGAAGGCAAGAGATAGGAAAAGGAATATTGTGGGACTGTCTTGCTTCAAGGTTGTATATGGTTAGATTTTTGGACTTAGTGTAAACATAAGAAGTATATAATTCTTTATGC
>NW_004524650.1:3137443-3138626 GCF_000260255.1 Octodon degus | reverse complement strand
AACACAAACTCTAGAAGTCCTCACCCCACGACTGCATGAGGCTTTGGGGGGACAACTAGACACAAACCATAACATTCCACCCCTGGATCCCCAAAGTCTCATGCACATCCCTTTGTGCAAAAGACATTTTAGTCCATCTCTAAGAGTTGTCAAAGTCCCAACAGTTTCAGTATTACTGAAAAGCCCAAGTCCCAAGTCTCCTTCAAGATCCAAGGCAAACTCTTAGCTGTGAGCCCCTGTACAAAAGAAAAGTTAAACACATCCAACATTTATGGGCACAAGATAAACATTACCATTCCAAAAGGTACACACAGCAGGATACCAAGCATTGGGACCAACACAAGTCCAGAAGCCAGCAGGGCAGACATTAAGTCCTGCAGTTCCATGTGAACCATCTGAAGCAATCTGCAATGAATTGTGAGTTCCAAAGGCCTTACGTGGCTCCACCCCTATGGCACTTCTGCTTGTAGTTCTTATGGCTTCTCTCTTCAGCCTGCTTTGCTCCCTTTTTGCAGCTTTTCTTAGACCATCCACATTCCTGGCTTTTTCAAACTTCTGAGGTTTCCACTGAGTAGGCTTCTCACTCACAGCTTCACATGCTGCCCTCTCAGGGGCACAGTGCCTGGCCTCCCAGACCTTCTTCTGAAATCGAGATGGAAGCCTTCTTAACCTCAGAACTCCTGCATTCTGTAAACGCCTAAAACCAATGCCACGTGGATGAGGCCAAGGTCTGCTGCCAGCTGGAGCAGTAGCCAGACTTTTCTCTCTCTTGGCCGTACGGGTCGAGTGCCTGGATGGCTGAGCACTCTGACCCTGATTCTGAGAAACAAATTCTCTATGCAGGTGCCATTCTGCAATCTGATGTGGCCGCTGCCTCCATTCTGGAACCTGGTGTGGCCGCCACCTCCATTCTGGAACATGGGGCTCTGCAGCTTTCTCCTTAAAGCAAAGTTCTTCACCCTTGTGATTCTGAGGCTGCAAAGGGCAAGAACCTGCCACCTCCTGTGATGCCCTCAAGACATCTTTTCTACTCTCTTGTTCCTTCTCAGCAATGGAGATCCTCTCAGCTTTGTCTTCACAGTCCACAGCCTTCCTGGCGCTTCCTTTCTGGCCAAACTCACAGCATTTTAAATCATCCTTTTGGGCTTTTTGCTCTTCATTCTTAACATAAATCTGGCTAAAA
>NW_004524650.1:3130771-3136006 GCF_000260255.1 Octodon degus | reverse complement strand
AAAATATAATAATTGATATTATATTGAAATACTGACCATAGATGCTCATCCAATTGGTAGTTTTCTTTATACCACTTAACACAACTGCAGCTACAGCATCAGTTTATACATTTCAAAGCTGTTTCCTTACTAGAACATAAACATTTTGAAGGCCTGAAGCTATGTATACTTCCTCTATTTCATTCCACTAAGCTACCAGGAATACAGTAGAGATTTGGAATTTGTCAGAAATGAAAAGGAAAGGAAACGAGGGAGAAACAGTAGGCAGGAAAGCAGCAGAATTACTAAGCATTTCCTGCTAGAAACCTAAACTTGCAAATCATAGGAGAATTGATTTAACCTTTTTCTCAAATGAAGTACTGAGAACATTGGGGCATCTTTATAGAATGGCAGTAAAATGATGGCACTCTGCAATCCTGGATCCTTGATCCTTTTCCTAATTCTACTTTTTGTCGATTGGAACCAAATGTTGACATGCCTCATTTGTAAATTCTTCCTCTAGGTCTAATTCCAGATCTCCAGAAATATTTCATTAATGCAATCATACGATGTCTTTGAAAATCCATTACCTAAGTCATCTATGCCATTACTTATTAACTCAGTAGGTAAATTCTTTAATGAGAGAGGATCAGAAAAGATTTTCAATATGTAGGTGCTGCCCAGGCATATGGCTTGAGGCATATGTATTTGGGTCAAATGAAGAAAAGCAGTGCAGACACAGGGAATTTGCCTGCTAAAAGAGGAAGGAACAGTAAGGAAGGCAGAGATAAACTTGATCCCCTTGAATTCCTCAAAAGTCAAGCCTGCCTAGCTTGAACATTTTTAAAGCAACGTGAGTTAAATAAGTTTTCTCACAACTTTTGCATGTTTTGAGCACTTCTAGTCAAGAAGATTTCTTCTCTTCACTCGTCTGTCTCTCGTGCTCTCCCAAGTATCCACTGCAGCATACCAGGGGTCTTACTAAGGAAAGTTTATAAATCACACACGAGTGCATTTGATATTGAAAGAATTTCCAAACTACTAAGAGAGATGCAAACAAATAATAACCCTATGAAATGATCAGACTTTGGATAGAAACACTATGAGAGTGTGTGGTAATCTACCAAAAGGAGCATTTCATTTCACTAGAGAATTCACAAAGTTTTGTTTGCACACTGAGAGAAACTGGGATTTCCAGAGGAAAGACAAGGCATGGGGAGGGGAGGCCTAGTGCCTTGAAGAGCGGGAGACAGTTTCCTCTGGCTGGAGGACTACAAAGGAGAATATGAAAGCTAAAGAGCTCTTAGAGATAACCTTGTGGACATCATTTATAAAAAGTCAATTTAAAAATAATAGGCAATTGAGAGTATGGAGAGAAGAGGCAGAAGATTGGAGAGAAATGAATTGAAATCAGGTAGGAGTTTACTTCAGGATTCCCAGTCAGATAGAATTTTGTGGGATTATGAGTAGGTTCCTCAGGTTTCAGAGACTAACCAGACATGGCAATTTTTATTATGACTTCACCTGGTCATTCTAGAATTGGTAATGTGTACTGCATATAAAATTGTAATAAAGGTCAAAAAGATTGCTCTTTTAAATTTGGTATTTTGCTAGAAATTTGCAGACTCTTCCCATTTTGCTTTGATGCTACATTTTGAAAAGCTGCTTTTTTCAAAAGCATTGATTTTATTAATGAAGATTAAAATAAAGCAGAGAACAAATTAGAAGAACATAGATATACAGACTATTTTCACAGTATTCTCTATTCAGAGGATCTTTCCTTTCTTCAAAATAGTTTTATTCCCTGTTCCCTCACTTGGTGATCCACTGAATCATGAGACATGTAAGTGGAAGGACTTCCATGCTTGGAATAATGGATCTGAACTGAATTCCCTTATGCTGTGACATTCACTGTGTTCTTTTCCCTAAAGTCTATTTATTTCAATAACCTCAGCTTCATTTGCTCTTATATCACAGTGCTCCCTTGTAAGAGAAAACTGATACCCTGAGATAATTGTGAGTGTCTTTTCTAAAAACTTTTCTTTTTCCCTCTGCAACTTGAACTTAGGGCACCAGATTTTGTCCAAAACAAACAAGCACATTTTTCTCTGATAAATGCCCATGTTTTGAGCACCTCTGAAAGGTTTCGATTCAACTTTACCTTAGCCAAGTTGAAGAAAAACCTACTACAGAGTTTAATTCTTTCTCTACTTTTTCTCCAATTTCTACATTCTAAAATTATTTCTGGCTAAATTAATTACAAAACTAAATATATGGCAGAGAGCATAGGCAGGAAGATTATTTTTAGAGAGGACTCCATTTAGCTAGAAGCATATTTTGTTTCTTCTAATTTGAATCTTTATTTGCACAACAATTAATCAGCTATGGAATGTCTTTTAACTGAATAAATGATCAACAACCTCTGTTAAATATGTTAAGGAGTTTATATCTATCTGAATTCTCCTGACAAATACTAAAATAGATAACCTTAATAAGGCACTAATGAGATCATTATAACTGGTTTTGTGTGTATTTAAAGTACAGATTTAAGATCTTCATTAATGATTAACTACTAGAAAACTTTGTTCCATCCCTTGAGTTATTTTTAAACCTCTACATACTATAATTACACATATTCAATCATAAAATTTTCCATAATGCTGAACACAATTGTACTCTGAATGAGAACAAATATGTTACAAATCAGACTATTTAAAAAGGTTAATTTTTAAGTAGATGAGGGAGGAAGTAAATTTCACCCATTTTTAAGATTTCTTATTTTGAGAAAAAATGTATCGTTAAGAGACCATTTCATATCTTCCTGACCAGACTTACAGAAATACTTTCTTTAGAGTATTTAGCAACCAGGATTTCAAACTTTCTGATTCTAAGGTGTCTGTGAGGTAAGATAGGTAACATGGTCTGTCTCCAGTCCTTATTTTCAGGTGTTCTAAAAATATAAACTGTCATTTCCGCCATCAGTTTTAGAGGAGCTGGGTAATTTTAGTCATAAAATTATCTTTTTTGTTTGTTTGTTTTTTGTACAGAGTCTCACTAGGCAGCTTGGACTCATAGCTATCCTCCTGTTTTGAGCCTCGCCAGTACTGGGATTACAGGAGTGTGCCACCATGCCCAGACTTGGTCACTGGCTCAGCAACACCACAGGCAGGGCTGGCGTAGCATGTGGTACAAGGGACCCAATCCTGATCCCTGTGCTTGCCTAAGCAGGTACTTAGTCCACTAAGCTGTCTAGCTGGTCCCATAACATTATCTTGACTTGTACTCAATGAACCCTAAATTATGCCAAAAGAACAGGGCATAATGCTTTAATACATGTGCTTCTGGAAAATCGAAGAAGAGCCAGAAATACAGATTGTCCCATTGCAGGAAATACCAAATAGTCACTTAACAACTTGTACATGTGTATATTTCAACATCACCACAAAAATATTTTTGGGAATATATATATATTGGATTTTAGGGAAGGGTCTACAGGGTGTCCAGGGTCTCACTACTAGATTCAACTCGTAGTGATCCGCCTGTTTACAGCCTCCCAAGAGCTGGGATTACAGCCACCATGCCCAGGCTCAATTGCACACTCAGCGCAACCTGGGGGCAAGGTCAGCACAGCAGATCCAGGGATCCAACACCCCGGCGCATAGGCCTGCTTGCAGGTGCTTTAATCCTCTGAGCTACTTAGACATTCCAATATTTGATATTAATAGTGATCTACAGGTGCCTGCGGGACCTCTCCGGACCAAAACTCAGGCAGGCCGCATGAGTGAGACCCTCTACTGGGCCCTTGGGACACCTCCAACCCTCCAGAGCTTGCCGAGTGAGTGAGAACTTCTGCGATGCTCTCGGGACCCCCAAATCTAGCCCAGGCCTTGCAAGTGCGTGGGAGAGCTTTTGGCTTCCCTCCGCCAGCGGGACCTCTCCGGACCAAAAATCAGGCATGCCATGTAAGTGAGACTCTCTACCGTGTCCTTGGGACCCCTGCAACCCTCCGGAGTCCCTGCCCCCAAGCCCGCCAAGTGAGTGAGAACTTCTGCGACACTCTCCGGACCCCCAGATCCAAACCAAGCCCAGACCCAGCTAGTGTGTGGGAGGGATTCTGTGCTTCCCTGAGTCCCCTGGGCCAGAGGGGCACAACAGGTACGCCTCCAAGGGTGGCAGCAGGAAGGAGCTGAACACAACAGCTAGACCCAGGCCAGGCATAACTAATTAAACTCAAACTTAATAGATCTGCACCCAAACTTCAGTAGGTGCTAAAGTTATAACTGCACCAAAGTTCTACACCAAAGGTCAGAGGTCAGTACTATAGGAAATGACAAAGACAAGGAGCAAAATGCAACCTCAGGCCTTGCCCACCCAGAACAAGCGCAGACAAAAATAGTTCAGCTGAGATGAATGAATTAACAGCATTGGAAGTAAAAAACAAAGGCAGAAAGTTATAGAGGAACTCAGAGCAGAATTATTTCCTGAAATAAAAAAAAGAAATCTCTGAATTCATAGCACCTGAAGTAAAGAATCAAATAAAGAAACATATGGGAAAACCCAATGCCCACCCAGAACAAGTGCAGAGGACACTAGCTCAGCTGAAATGTATGAATTAACAGTATTGGAAGTTAAGAAACAACAACAGAAAGGTATAGAGGAACTCAGAGAAGAATTATTTCCTGAAATAAAAAAAGAAATCTCTGAATTCATTGCACCTGAAGTGAAGAATCAAATAAAGGAACATATGGGGAAACCCAATGTCCACCTAGAACAAGTGCAGAGGACACTAGCTCAGCTGAAATGTATGAATTAATGGCATTAGAAGTAAAGAAACAATAGCAGAAAGGTATAGAGGAACTCAGAGCAGAATTAATTTCTGAAATAAAAAAAATCTCTGAATTCATAGCATCTGAAGTAAAGAATTGAATACAGAAACACATGGAGTAAGCCCAATCTGAAAAAAACTTCTGCAGTAAAAGAATTAATAACTGTCTCTAAAGAAGACATTGATAAGTAAAAATAGAGGAGATCAGAAAAATGACGGATTCCTTGAATGATCAGTACAGGAAAGAAATAGATCACATGAAGCAGAGTCAAAGAGATATAAAGGAAATTAAAATCTCAATCACAAGCCTGCAAAACTGTTTGAGTGAAAGTGAAAACAGAGTTTCAGATCTTGAAGATGCTGGTGCAGCTAGTGAAAAGGTAAGAAAGGATCTCTTAAAAACAACTAGGGTGCAGGAAAAAATAATCCAT
>NW_004524650.1:3115651-3125426 GCF_000260255.1 Octodon degus | reverse complement strand
CGTTGCTGGGACAAATACCCAACACTCAAAATGAAGGAAGGAAAGGTTTATTTAGCTCACAGTTACTGGAGGTTTCAGTCCATACTCAGCTGGGTCCAACGCAGAGCAGCACATAGCAGAGGGCAACCTTTCATGGTGGCGGCAAAGAGCAAGAGTGCAAGGGAGGGGTAGCAGCAGCTCAAATAGCTAGCTTCTCTTCCCACCTTACATTGTAATGCATATTACCTGCCCCAGGATAGGGGAAGTACTCACACCTATGGGTACTTCCTAGTACTTAACTACCTATGGGTAATCCCAGCAGTACTAAGACCCATAATCCCAGCCTTGGATCACACATAATCCCAGTGAATCATGAGTTAACACAAACTCTACAAGTCCTCACCCCACGACTGCATGAGGCTTTGGGGGGACAACTAGACACAAACCATAACAGATACCATCTTACCACAGAAAGAATGGCTATCATAAAGAAATCAACCAACAACAAATGTTGGAGAGGCTGTAAGGGAAAAGCAAACTCCTCTCCACTGCTTGTGGGAATGTATACTGGTGCAACCATTTTGGAAATCAATGTGGAGACTCCTTAAGAAACTAGGACTGGAAATCCCATTCAAGCCAGCTATCCCCCTACTGGGAATTTTCCTGGAGGTACTAAAAATATCATATCATAGTAATATATGTGTACCTATGTTTATAGCAGCACAATTTGTGATAGCCAAATCTTGGAAACAACCAAGATGCCCGACACAAGAGGAGTGGTTGAAAAAGATGTGGTATTTTTATACAATGAAGTATTACTCAGCTATAAAGAATGATAAACTTGAAGCTTTTATATTTAAGTGGATGCCACTTGAAGATATACTCATAAGTAAATAAACCTGACCCACATGTATAAATATCATATAGTCTCCCTAGTATAAGTACTCAAAAGAAGAAATACAAATACAAAGGTATAAAACAATTAAAAGGAAAGTGAGAACCTGAGGATTGGACAATGAGGAGAGGGCAAGGAGAAAAGCTGGGAAACTGCAGATCACACTTGTGGTGATCCTCATGTTTTCAGCCTCCCTATCACTGGAATTACAGATGTGCACCACCATGCCTAGACTCTAGGCCAGCTCAGTGTGCCCCGGGGGCCAGGCTGACATGCAGGACAGGGGATCAAACCCAATTATGACCTCGTTAAAGAAATATTCTTCTAGTCCTTCTTCCTGATAAGTTGCTTTTCACCTCTCCTCACTGCATCACATGCTTGTCCACACCATATCATATCTTTTACTGGTTTCCTTTTTCAGATTCCTTTGTTGGATACTCTTGCTATTCTTGATCATAAATTGTTGACAAAGTCTTTGGATTTTTTTACTTTATCTGTATGTATTTACTAGTTCAGATCCCTGGCTTCAGGATTTTGATGCTGTGCCTTGTTTATGGTATGCATGCTTAATTTATATATACAACTTTTCCTATTCTCTGAGCTTCAGAATAAAATATTCAAAGATGAGTGGCTATAATCTCATTTGTTTGCCTAAAAAACACATTCAGAAATGTACTATTCAGTCCTTCCTCTCATTTCAAAAAGCCTTCACATAGCTTTATTGTTCATTCACACGCTTGGCTTGAACTCTTTTATGTTATCTATAACTTGCCTCCTTTCCTTTCCCACCTTCAGTCCATCAGTCATTCCCATGGACAGTCCTGTAAAACATATCCTGAGCACAGTAGTGTCACTTCTCCAATGTCTCCATTGCTACTACACTGATATAAGTCATGATCCCTTCTTGACTAGATTCCTGACTGACCCTTCAAAATAGTTTCCTGTATTTCCTACAGTCTTCCTGCTACACAATACTCATTGTGACTGTTTGTTAAAAGTAAAGTCCGATCTACAGTACATACAGGGATGGTAACATGATCTCTCCTCCCTAGCCAATTTCTCTGTCAACCACTTCTTTCCTGCACTTCCTGAGTGCTCTGCCACCTATAACCCTTTCCTTTGTCAGTGTGAGACTATATATAGTTTGTAACCTCTAAGTTCATCACTGCTGACTAACTCTGACTAATAAGCCTTGTAAAGTGTTTACTGTCATTTATGTCCTGACTCATTCTGTCCCCTAAAATACAAAAATCAAAACCATTTTTTTTCTCTTTGATTGTTACTTAACATGTTCCTTATTTGGAAACATTCTCTCTTCTGGCTTGAAAAATACCACTTTTAGGGAAATATTTTGAATATCTGCATACTCAGAACTTCATCTCAGATAAGAAAGCACCAAGAAAAAAAAGCACATATAAGTGTTTTCAAAGTTACAGCTTTTCTTTCTTTCTTTCTTTCTTTCTTTCTTTCTTTCTTTCTTTCTTTCTTTCTTTTCTTTTCTTTTCTTTCTCTTTCTCTCTCTCTCTCTCTCTGTCTCTCTCTCTGTCTCTGTCTGTCTGTCTCTGTGTCTCTGTCTCTGTCTCTCTCTCTCTCTGTCTCTCTCTCCCTCCCTCCCTCCCTCCCTCCCTTCCTTCCTTTTTGTGTTTAGGACAGGGTATGCAGTATGTACAGGGTCTCACAGCACAGATCAGACTCGTAGTGATCCTCCTGTTTATAGCCTCCCAAGTCCTGGGATTACAGGCACTTGACACCATGTCCAGTCTCAATCACCATCTCAGTGCACTCCAGGGGCAGGGCCAGTGAGGCAGACCAGGAACTCCTGGGCCCTGCATCTGCCTAAGCTGGTGTTTTAACATGCTGAGCTATTTGGCCAGTCTGGTTCTGATGTTTCATATAATTGCCTCTTTATTAGGCCACAGTTCAGGGCCACAACGAGAAACTCTAAAAGGTCAGCGAACCGAGAAAAGATATGCAATGGATGATAGCATGCTGGCATATAACTAAGGCATCACAGTTAAATGTCCCTCAATATTACAGGTTTATAAAGTTGCAAACAAGCTCTGCAAATGAGCTGAACTGCCTGGTGCTGCTACCCCATGCCAACTTCCTGCCATTGCGTTCTCATTGGAAAGTCTCAAGACTGTGAGGAGAAAAATGAGGACAACCATGTGAGGATAATGTGATATGTATGACTGAAGGAAAGCATCATTTAAAATAAAAGCAAAGGGGGCCGGGGAGATGGCTCAGTGGAATAATCACTTCCCTGGCAAGCACAAAGGCCTGAGTTCAATCCCCGTTTCCACAAAAAATAAATAAATAAATAAATAAAATAAAATAAAAATAAAAATACTAAAATAAAAAAAGTTTTCTGCTATGTGGTAAAGGCTCAAAGGGTTGGAGACATTGAAATCTCTGACTTCTGATAGAGCAGGAATGTTTTCTTACATAAGAGAAGTTGCTAGCATCGATCAATCTTAATTGCTTATAAGTGTATGTACCCACTAAAGCTCATATGTGTTGTTTTCGTTATTTTTCTCATTGCTGAGACAAAATATCTGGCACCCACAAGTTAAGTGTGGGAAGGCCTAGTACAGCTCACAGCATTTAGAGGTTTCGGTCTGTAGTTGGGCTGTAAGGCTCAGTGGCATGGCAGAGGCACAGTGGAGGAGAAATGGGCCAGGCAAGCGGGCAGGAGACAGGGAAAGAGCAAGCAGCAAGAGCAAGCCTGTCTTGCTTCTGTCCTCTTCACTCTATGTCGTCTAAGTCTACTGATTTGTACCCAAATACCCAGGGTAGACTTCCAGCATCCACTCCTGTGACCCCAGTATCACATCATTAATTCAAGTATCAGGATCTAATTCAGCCACCTTATAATTTCCTCACCTATGACTGCATGAGGCTCTTGGGGGGACATCCAGATATAAGCCATAACACATGCATATAAATATATATTTCATAACTGTATTCATAAAAGTTTATTTTCCCTCTTTTGAGGACACTGAGCTTGAAATTATGAATGGCTCACATTTATTTTTTCATTTTATTTTTTTAATTAAGAAATCTATTTATTTGGTACTAAATCTATTCATTTCAGTCCTCAGCTCAGAATTATAGTGATCCTCCTGTTTCAGCCTCCCCAGCATTGGGATTACAGGTGTGCACCACCATACCCAGTTTTGGTGGCCAGCTCAGTGTTTCCGGGTCTCAGGGGCTGGCACAGCATGTGGTGCCGGGGATCAAACCCAGGTCCTTGCACTTGCCAGACAGGATCTTAGGCCACTGAGCTATCTCCTCTGCACCTCACATTTATTTTTAAATTATGTGACATGATGGATCTCTACGATATGAAGGTTCATGGATTAAAATACTCTAGAAATTATTTCTAATTTTATTAAACATAACACATTTTAGTTAATCAGGCATTCTGATCATACATATTTCCTTCAAATAACAGTTACTAAATTTTATTTTTTTTAAGAGTAAGAAGAATTTATTGAGAAAAAGAAAATTTCTAAGAGGGACAAAGGGGGAACTTTTTGTTCTGTTCTGTTCTTTTTTGTGTGTCTGTGCAAGAAATTGAACTCATGACCTTGTGCTTGCCAGGCAGGCACTGTGCCACTAAGCTACATTCCGGGACCTTAAATTTTAAAAGGAAAGATGCAAAAATTGATGAAGATAAAGAAAACAAAGAAGCCATCATTTTCAGATGAAACATTTGGTAGACTAGGAAGCAGCAACTGCTTTAGCAGTAACAAAGAATATTCATGTAGAACCCCAGAGTGGCAGCTCAGAACACTGAACAGGAGACAGCAAGCAGGGGAACCAGAGAACAACCCTGCAGACAAGCACACTGCTTAAGGTGGTGTACAGAGGAACCGACCTCAGAGAACATGCCAACCCCACATTGTCGGGTTTTACTTAGCCCTCTAGAGGTCTAGTTTCATGGCAAGAGTATAACAGGAGATACCAAAACCAGGAGAATGTTAGGCGTGAAGTGGGAGGAAAATAGGGAATGAAACACAAGTGTGTGTATTAACGCAGGAACTCCTCCCTGCCCGGGACTGAGGATGGGACCCAGGGGCTTGCCCTTGCTAGGCAAACGGCTCAGTGCTGATCTATATCCCCAGTTGCCCTCTCTTCTGTTTATAAGAAGGCATGTGTTTCCACGCTAGCAGACTTGATGCTTCTGAGAAACTTATGACCTTCCAAGAAGAGACCTCACGATATGTTTGTGAAGCCCAGTATAAAAGATGGCCTCGCATTAAATCCCTCTATAAACAGCATCCTATGTGATAAACTTCATTCACATACTAAGAACTTCTAATCAACTTTTCACTCTTAAAATGAAGTGCAAAATTTCTAAACCCTCCGATGTTTCCATAGGTTTGTACTTTATGTAGAGAAACTGAAGCAAACTATCAAAATAACTAAATAAATCAAGAAAACTAGGAAATAGATATTATATAAGATGTGAAAGAAAAAGAAAAAATTAATATAAATTTGAGAGTAAAAGAAGGAACTACAGTCAAGAGATCATGATGGAATCAAAAAGGAACAGTAGTAATAAAATTAAAATAAATTGTAAAAGGGTACAGTGTGAATCAAAGACTCTCCCATGCCCCCCCAAAAAATCAAATTCTAATTCAAATAAAATGAATAAGGTTAAAGTTAAAGAACACAATGACTAAAAAAATTAATGAATGGGGCTGGAGAGACAGCTCGGCAGTCCAAGTGCCTGCTTGGCAAGCGCAAGGACCCAAGTTTGGTGTCTGGCACCACATACTGCACTGGCCCTGGAACACCAGGCATGCTGAGCTAGCCACTGAGACCCAGGGGTGGTGGCGCACACCTGTAATCCCAGCCCAGGGGAAGCTGAAGCAGGAGGATCGCTATGAGTCAGAGCTGTGTAGTGAAACCCTGTATAAATAAATAAATAAATAAATAAATAAATAAATAAATAAATTTTAAAAATTAATGAATAAAATGATGAAAAATAAAAATACCATGCAATTTGTAGACACAAAAACAGAATTTCCAGAGGAAAATGGGCTAAGAGCTTAACAATAAGATAAGAGGAAACTTCACACTGTGAAAACCAAATCCCAAGACATACGTAACAGACCTCCCTTAAAGGTCTTGGGAGTAAACAGGCCACATACACTGTCACACACTCAAAACACCAAGTAACAGTTCAGATCAGCTGTGTCTAGAACAGAAAAAAAACTGAAATATTGGCTTAAATACCTAGTCAAAATGATTTTCCATGTGGAACTTTATACATAAAAATTATTAAATATGAAAAATGATTAAATATGTTTTTAAATATGAAAGACAAATATTTAGCTAAAGTTTCTCTAAACATTCATAGTATCTTAGGGAGTTCACACACTAATGTCCAGAAAAATAAATATACTCATGATGAGGAATATATGAAGGCCTAAAATCTACAGTGTAATACAAATAGTAAATTAAGGGACATTTTTAAGTGACATCAATTGAGAACATAGAGAATTTTTCCCCTATAAAATATTCTAAGTTACAGTACAATGAGTAGAATCTATCTTCTTATCATCTTGGAATTATATGTTACCTATAAGATGGTTTAACACTTTGACACGCGAAAGCCACTCACTGGTGCTTTCCTTACCCTGCAAAGTGAGGAAAGGCAGCTAATAGGAAAAAAGAGAAAAAAGTTGTTGCAATCCAGTATGAACAGGTATGAGCGTAATTGTTTTATATAGTATTTTTTCCTGTTAGTACAGCTGTGTTAATCTGTATGTATGATAATTAACTGTATAAGGAAGATAAACAAAATGAATTCTAGATTGACAAAAAATGGAGTGGAGGAGACAGGGAATGAAAGAACTGAGATGTGTTGTATCTATGTACCAATTCCTCACAAGAAATGCAATCATTATGTACTGAAAACATGTACTAATAAAATTATTTTTAATATTTGTACGTAGATATTTTCCATTCATTGCTGAAACAATTTAAAAATGTCTTTTATTTAATTGAGTAGCACATATTTGCTTTGATTTATTTACTCCTTGACAATAAACTCTGAACCTCGATGAACTATTTTGTTACCTGCTATTCTCTTATGAAAAGTGATGTACCTGGGTTCTGTAGCAATTGCTTTATTGTTATGACCAAACTTTTACATTTACCTTTTAATCTTTGTCACGATTTTTGATATGTACATATTTTTAAACAATGTATCATCAAATTTATTTAATGGTTGCCTTGACATTTTTTGCATTCTTCTATCTCAAGAAAGACATACTATCATGTTTTTCAAATAGGGTATTTATTTGCTTTTAGTTTTGAAATAGTTTAGTATAATTGTTGTTTAAGTTTCTTTTTTTCTTTTTTGTATTTTAGGGAAGGGCCTACAGAGTGTTCAGGGTCTCACTACTAGATCAGACTCAGAACAGATCAGAACTAGACTCAGAACTAGATCAGACTAGAACAGACTCTCATTGCTAGTGATCCACCTGTTTACAGTCTCCCAAGAGCTGGGATTACAGCCATGTGCCATCACACCCAGTCTCAAATGTTGTCTCAGTGCACCCCGGGGGTGGGTTTGGCATGGCAGGCCCAGGGATTGAACCCTGGCCTCTGTGCCTGCTTGCAGGTACTTTAATCTACTGAGCTATTTGGCTGGCCCTGTTGCTTAAGTTTCTTATCTACAAATTATTTTGATATATATTATAAAGGACAGCTATTGCTCTTTTGTTAGTAAAACATGTTATTCCAAATGATTTGAGAGTCTTGTTTTATAATATATTATATCCTGGAGAGTACAAAATCTAGATTTTCTGTTCTGTTGCCTCATCAACTGTTTCTTGCATAAATAAATGCTGTTTTAATTATCATAATTCTGAATTTGATTTAAATAATTTATGGTATGTGTCCTTTTCCACCTTTCCTCATGTTGAAAAATTTTTAAAGTTTTTGTTTCCTTTTACTCTGACAGTTTAAAATAATTTTATGTTAGTTAAAAAGCTCATTTTCATTTTCTCATGAGTCTTTTTTTGGTAAATGGATGCATCTAGAGAACATAGTCTTTAAGTAAAATAAATCAGAACTGCATGTGCAAACATTGCATTGTCTCCTTAGTGTGAGAACCTGAAAGAGAAAAATGGAATCTGAAGGGTACAATAAATACTGGAAAAAGGGAATAAACTTATTCAAATGAAAACAGTTACTGAGTTGAGGACAAAGACAGGAGAGAGAGTGGGGGAAAGGTACTTATGTATATTTGTAAATAGGATAATTTGGACAACTCTACTGTGCATTTCTGCTGGTCTATGGAAAGGAGCAGTTAATGCTTAATTTGTTTCATCTCCTTTTTTCAAATGTTTATACTTTTTCTCTTCTTAATTCCTTATACATTACTTTGTTCTAATTTTACATGCATATATCTGGTAATATGAATAACTGTGTGGAAAATACCACAGGTGAAATTCATATTCCTGTTTTAATTCTAATTCATTTCTATTTTTTCTGTTTTAATTCTAATTTTTACTGTCTTTAATAAATAAAAAATTATAACTTAATTTGAAATAAATGTCATAAGTCTCTTCTGCTTAACTATATACTATGTTATTTTTCATGGCTGTTTGTCTGTGCTGCATGAGTTATGCTGGTTCTCTCTTTCTGGTCTACATATGACTTGTGAAGAACCTGATTCATTTGTTTTGTGTGTGAATGCCATCAGATGAAACAGCAACTAATGTTTAGCTCTGTGTTGTACAGTGGAGGTGCTGTTCCCCAAAGCAAAACTTTTCTAATCCTATTTGTCATAAAATACAAATGCACCTGAGTCTCTGGTGCCACTTTCCTCATTAATGGGGTGATTCTTTGTGAAAGCTGCTCAGCCCCACACTCCATACACATGAACTCCTTCATCGAAGGTAGTTGCTATAACATTAGTATCGCCAGTCATCTCGCTGTCCTTGGCTGTCCTTGCCCTACCTGACTGACCCCTCCAAGTTAAAGCAGGAGAGGTATATATGACTCAGAGTTTCCGAGGATTCAGTTCAGAGCTGCTTGGCTCCTGTGCAGAAATGTGGCAGACCAGCTTGGGAGAAAAACCTGTGTAGTGATGTGAGACAAAAGCCTGATGTTGGGAAGGAGCAAAGAGCAAGAAGCAGAGCCCAAGGAGACCTGTTGCCTCTCATGCATTCCTGCAAACTGGGATACAAAGCCACAGATAAAAGCATTTCCTAGAGGTGCCCTCTCTGTTCTTTGATCCTTTTCACCTGGGATATTATCAGCTAGCACTGCCAGAAGGCGATAGAGACAGTAGTTTGGACTCACAAAACTAATTATGCACATTCCTTAGCCTGCTTTTAGCCCTCAATAGATGTGAGAAGTTAGGTGGCTCAGGGATCACTTTGAGTGGGACTAAGCTCAGTGACCCCGCTCTGGATATATTAATCCAGTATTCCCATAGTCCTTTCTTTGTCATAGTCCTTTCTTTTGCCTCCAATTGATAACATACAATAAACCTGCCTCATGACAAGCAGGAAGCTGAGGGAGAAGTCTGCTAGAGAATGATCCGGGGCCCAGAAAACACACTTAAAGGTCATACCCTACTGACACACATCTTTCAGCGAGGCCACAACTCATGACCACATTCAACTATGAATTCCAAAAATACATGAATATATTATTGAGTATAGCACCCTATGATTCAATCATTTCACAAAAGGCCCAACTATGAACACATAAGGTTTTGGGGGAGACATTGTTTATATAGCAGTCCTATACTTTTATTAATTCTGAGATATAAATTATTTTGTACTTTCCAGGCATGTAAGCACAGAATGTGAAATAGCAATAATTATATTTTCCGAAAGTATATATAATTTTTTCATGTTCCATGTATCACAC
>NW_004524650.1:3111852-3115551 GCF_000260255.1 Octodon degus | reverse complement strand
AGAGTTTCAGATCTTGAAGATGCTGGTGCAGCTAGTGAAAAGGTAAGAAAGGATCTCTTAAAAACAACTAGGGTGCAGGAAAAAATAATCCATCACCTGCAAGATGATGCAAAGATGAACAATGTGAGACTAATAGGCATCAATGAAAAAGATGGAGTCAATACAAATGATATAAAAAGATTATGGGCAGAAGTAATAGCAGAAAACTTCCCAAATATGAGGAAATAATCTCATATTCAGGTAACTGAAACCTACAGAACGCCAAATAACTTCAACCCAATTAAAAACACACTGAGACATATAATAGTCAAGACCCCAGAAATCCAGCACAAGAATAATATACTGAAAGCCACTAGAGAAAAGAAACAGATCACATTCAAAGGAAAACACATCAGAATTATGGCTGACTTCTCTTCACAAACCCTGAAGGCAAGAAAAGCATGCAGCAGAGTACTTCAAGTCCTCTATGAAAACAATTTCCAGCCCAGACTACTATACCCTGCAAAACTCTCTTTCAAGTTTGATGGAGAAGTCAAATACTTCCATGACAAAGAACAACTAAAGAATTTCATGATGATAAAGCCAACCCTACATAGACTACTGAAAAATGTTCTAGAGAGGGACCAAAATGATCAGAACTCCACAAACAAGAACAGAAGCAACCCACTAAATAAGGCAAACAATTAAACACAGGAGAAAAAGGAGTAAACAACAGCAGGTAAATAACATGTCAATCATAATTCAACACATCTTAATTATAACCATCAATGTAGTGCATAGGTAATGCTTAAGTATATGCAAGAAAACAGAAATTATCCCAGGCATATTATCTGACTACAGTGCAATGAAGCTGGAAATAAATGACAGAAGAAAGCAGAAAAAACCTTAAATACATGGAAATTAAACAACACCCTACTCAGCAATCAATGAGTTGAGAGATGAAATTAAACAAGAAATTCAACAATATCTACAACTCAATCAAAATTCAACCACAACTTATCGGACTTTATGGGATACAATGAAAGCAGTTCTCACAGGGAAATTAATAGCTATGAACTCACACATTAATAAAACAGAACGATAACAAATAAACACTCTAATGCTGCACCTTCGACATCTAGAAAAGGAAGAACAACCCAAACCCAGAGTCCAAAGATGGGAAGAAATCATGAAGATTAGAGCACAAATTAATTCAATTGAGAGGAATAAAACAGTTCAAAGAATTATGGAATCAAAAACTGGTTCTTTGAGAGATTAAATAAAACTGATAAGCCCTAAGCTAACCTCATCAAAAAAGGAAAGAAAACATTCAAATACAAGCAATAAGGAATTAAAAGGGTGTAATTATCACAGACTCAGTGGAAATTCAAAAAATTATCAATAGCTACATGGAGAATCTTTACACTTACAGAATAGAAGGCACAGATGAAATGGACAGATTCCTAGAAAGGTACAAATTACCAAAACTGCATCAAGAAAATATAACAACTCTCAATAACCCAATAATAGCCAATGAAATATGAAATGTAATAAAAAGCCTGCTGACAAAGAAAAGTCCAGGTCCGGATGGATTCACAACTGAATTCCACAAGAAATTTATAGAGGATATAATCCCTACACTCCTCAAACTCTTCAGTGAAATTGAAAAGGAAAAAGTTCTCCCAAAATCATTCCTGGAGGCAGGTATTATACTGATACCAAAACCTTGGAAAGACAAAACAAAAAAAAAAAAGATAACTACAGGCCAATCTCCCTCATGAACATAGATGTAAAATTCTCAATAAGATCCTAGCAAATAGAATACAGCAATTCATCAAGAAGATCATATACCATGACCAGGTAGGATTCATCCCAGGGATGCAAGGATGGTTCAATATTCAAAAATCTGTAAGTGTAATACACTATATCAATAGAGAGAAATCTAAAAACAATATGATCATATCAAATGATGCAGAAAAGGCTTTTGACAAAGGCCAGCACTCATTTATGCTCAAAGTCCTACAGAAAATTGGAATAGAAGGCCTCTGCTTCAATTTGATGAAGGCCATCTATGACATCCCAATGACTAATATAATTCCAAATGGGGAAAACCTGAAATATTTTACTCTCAGATCTGGTACAAGACAAGGATGTACTCTATCACCCCTCCTATTCAATATAGTTCTGGAATCATTAGCTACAGCCATTAGGCAAGAGGGAGAAACAAAAGGAATAAGAATAGGTAAAGAAGAAGTTAAATTTTCATTATTTGCAGATGACATGATACTTTACTTGGAAGACCCAAAAAATTCCACCAAGAAGCTATTAGAATTGATACACAAATTTAGTAGCATAGCAAGATACAAAGTCAACACTCAAAAGTCAATAGCATTTCTCTGCACAGATAACAAACACACTGAGAGGAAAAGTAGAGAAAAAATACATTTTCCAATAGCACCATGGAAAATGAAATACTTTGGAATTCACTTAACTAAAGAAGTCAAAGAACTTTTCATGGAAAATTACAGTAATCTGAAAAAAGAGTTCGTAGAGGATTTCAGAAAATTGAAAGGTATTCCCTGCTCCTGGAAAGGAAAAACCAACATCGTAAAGATGGTCATACTCCCAAAATTGTTATACAGATTTAATGCAATCCCTATCAAACTACCACCAACATAGCTCCCAGACCTAGAGAAATCGTCCCTAAAATTTATTTGGAACCAGAAAAGACCTAGAATAGCAAAGGCAATCCTGGCCAAGAGAGACAAGGCAGGAGGCACTATAATTTTTCCTGACTTGAAATAATGGTACAAATCTACTGTAATACAATCAACATGGTATTGGCAATGAAATAGACCTGAGGATCAATGGAATAGATTAGAAGATGCAGAGGCCTCTACAAACACACTCAGCCACCTGATCTTTGACAAAGGGGCCAAACATGCTTACTGGAAGAAAGATGGCCTCTTTAACAAATGGTGCTGGAAAAACTGGCTCTCTACATGGCAAAAACTAAAACTTGACTCAGGTCTATTACCATGCTCTAAGCTAAAGTCAAAATGGATTAAAGATCTAAACATTAAAACAGAAACACTAAATATCCTGGAAGACAAAATAGGAGGAACTCTTGAAGACATAGGGGTAGGCAAAGAGTTCTTGAATAAAAATCAAATTGCATGGGTAACACTTGAAAGAATAAACAACTGGGACCAAGTCTTATTGAGAAGTATTTGCATGTCAAAAGAAATTACCAACAAAGTGAAAAGACAACCCACAAATCTGAAAAAAATCTTAACTAATAAGCACTCAGGCAAAGGTCTGCTCTCTAGAATGTATAAAGAACTAAAAAACATTAGGGCTCTGAAATGTAAAGACCCAATCCACAAATGGGCATCTGAGATGAACACACACTTCTCAGAGGACAAAATTAAAGAAGGAAGTAAATATTTGAAAAATGCTCCACATCACTAGCCATCTGTTAAATGCAAATTAAAACAACACTGAGATACTGTCTTAGTTACTCTTCTCTCGTTGCTGGGACAAATACCCAACACTCAAAATGAAGGAAGGAAAGGTTTATTTAGCTCACAGTCACTGGAGGTTTCAGTCCATACTCAGCTGGGTCCAACTCAGAGCAGCACATAGCAGAGGGCAACCTTTCATGGTGGCGGCAAAGAGCAAGAGTGCAAGGGAGGGGTAGCAGCAGCTCAAGTAGCTAGC
>NW_004524650.1:3081958-3111724 GCF_000260255.1 Octodon degus | reverse complement strand
CACTTGTAAAAATATTTTAAGCTACTTTTAATTTTTCTCCTATTTGTAAACAAATTGATATTGAAATTTTAGAATGCCTCTCACATAAGATTGAGATAATAAAATTATCCATAGCAAATATACTTATATAATATATGATATTAAGCCATCCTTGCATTCCTGGAATATTCTTTTATGGTTCAGATGCTTTTAAAAATATATCATAAAATTTAATTTCCTGGGCCAGGGAGATGGCTCAGTAGAATAAGCACTTCCCTGGCAAGCACAAGGGCTAGAGTTCAAACCCCAGTTCAGCAAAAAAAATAATAATAATTTCCTAACAACTAATATACAGTTAGATTTGTAAGTGATATTGATCCAAAACTTGATTTTGGTCCTTTTGAAAAATCTCAAAAGTTAGTATGCTAACTTCATAATGACTATTCTGTTGCAGAAATATGTTGCAATTACATAGCATTGGCAAATAGAAAGCACTATATAAGAATTTCTAAAATTTTATATGTAACATTTAGCTTACCACAAAAAATTTCTCAAGAAGGTATTCTTATTATATAGATGGGAAAAGTCAAGCATAGAAATGTTAATTAAGTTTCCTAAATCTCAAACTGTGTTAGTTTGAAAGTCTATGCATCTGAGTTTTTCACTGCCACCAGGATTGGCATAAAATATTATTTTCCAATTTTATTACAAAGCAACCATTACTTGTGTCAGGTCCCCGCTTTAAATATTCAATGATCCAGTGTGTATGGAGTCTCTACTCCACCAGTCATTGCTCTGTCAAAAGGAAATCTGTGAGATACCTAAAGATTAAAGGAAGAAAATTATATAGACATAGCCTCTTATAGTTTAATTTCACTACTTAGGTAGTAGTTTTCCTTAAATTTTTCAAAAGGCTATTTCACCTATATGTTAAAAAGTTATCTATATCAAGGATGATATTTTAAAATAATATTCTATTTCACATAAAAGTTTTGAACTTGAACCTTGCATCTATTTACTTTGGTTATTTCTTACTAATCATTCTTGGTTAAAATAATATAGGATCTAGATGGAAGATATTCCTTTTAACATTTCATTAATCTTATGTCATCTTCAGAACTATTTTTTTGAAACAGGTATCCATTTTAAACATTCAATTACCAGTGAGTTATTTAGGTCTCAATACATATTTTTTAAAAGACTGATATTTCTTTAATGACTTTAACTTTTGAATTTTTCATGTAACTCAGTGATGCCTATACTTTAGCACATATCAGAAGTACCAGGAGGACTTGTTAAAACAGACTGTGGAGCACCATACCTCAGAGTTTCTGGTGCAGCTTTTCTGGAAGAGGTCCTGAATTGCTGTGCTTCTAATAAGTTCCCCAGGTGATACTTAGGAGTGATCCAGAAATCATCATTTTTGAACAATTTGTGTCCATTACTCAGTAGTTTAGTGTACATCTCTTCAATAAAATTTTTAAAGAATAGTATACTGTATTTTTAGAACCATTGTATATCTGAAAATTTCTACCTTCATTAATGCATATCAATTTCAACATATGATTGTTCTTTCTCCTGGAAATAAGAACACTACCTGGGCTGGACCAAATGTGTATTCAACCTTATAATTCAAAATATTTTCTAGAATGTGTCTATGAGGTAGTCTATGGGTTTCCTCAGTAATAAGCAGATGTATAGCAGCTATGTATTTTAAAAATTATTATTATAATTGTTGAGGAAGATAAAAAATGAAATGTATGATTTCATTCAGAGTTAATATATGGAAATTACCTGTTAAATGAGTTATGCGATAGAAGTGAAATTAGGATGGTTTCAGATACATGGTAAGTGCTGAGTAAATGTTAGGCATTCTTTTTAGCTTTTAATGAATCTTTTGCTCCATTCCTGCCCCATATCTTCCTCATAAATTCATTTTGAGGGCCATGGAGATAGCTCTGTGGTTTAAATTCCTGCCTGGATGCACAAGAACCCAGATTTGATCCCCAGTACTTCATACCCTGCTGGTCCTACCCTGACCGAAAGACTGGGTATGGTGGCACAGAACTGTAATCCCAGTGATGGGAAGGCTGAGGCAGGAGGATCACTATGAGTCTGAACTGTGTAGTGACATTCTATATCAAAAGAATTTTTAAAATAAATTAATTGTGGGTCTATAATATCCTGTTTGCTGCTTGTGATTTTTCTGTTCTTATTTTTTTAAGAGACTTCTTAGGCTATTCTTCATAAATCTTTTGATTTCCCTCCATTTCACTTTTATTCTATCACAACAATCATGGATATAGTATTTGTGCTATTATATTAGGGCATCTTCACTATTATTCCATTTATCTTCTACTTACCTATCCACTCTGAATATTCACAACTCGCCTCTGCATTGTGAATTGCTCCTGTCTCTGTGGTCTGCATTGCAGGGCAAATGTCCTTTTTGGGACTACAGATAGATAAAAGATTGATGTTCAAACTCAAAGTCAAATTGGCAACATCCAGTAAACATGGCAGGACTTTATCATATGAAAGATAAAAGGGGGCCAGGGAGATGGTGCAGTAGAATAAGCGTTTGCCTGGGAAGCACAAGGGCCTGAGTTCAATCCCTGGTTCTGCGGGGAGGGTGGGGATAAAAGGGTTTTATCTTTTTTTTTCTTGCCTTTATCTCTCATGTTATGTATAAATAGAATTAGGCAACAGAACATAATTCCCAATAAATGAATGCCAAGATCCTTAAAGTCTGAGTCTCCTTAAAGATCTTGGTTTCTGAGGATTAGAGTTCTTAAATATGAGGTATTTTTTCATCCAACTTGTTGGTCACAGAAAGAGAGATTTAGAGTCTTTTGCCTTCTGGGGTCTGTGTTGTGGCATTGACTTTTATGTTCTTTTTTATTTTTTTATGTATTTGGTACAGGGTCTCACTATGCAGCTTGTACTCCCAGTGATCTTCCTGTTTTCAGCCTCCCCAGCTCTCGTACTAAAGGTGTACATCACCTCACCTGGTCTCAGTGGCTGGCTCAGCGTGCCCACCCGTGGGCGGGGTTGGAACAGAATGTGGTGCCTGGGATGGAAGGCCAGTCCCTGCTATCTCGCTGGCCCAGTCCTGTGGCATTTAAACAACAACAATGCTACTTGATTTTAAAGTACTTGGTGCTTTATTCTTCTATTTGTAAACCTACTTTAGAGTAAAAATAAAGTACAAAAGAAATCTCCATTTGTAGACCATTTGTAGAAAGTACGATATAACAAAAGCTCTTTGATCCATATGAAGATGTACAAACTTTTCTAATTTCGTGGTCATAAGGCAAGGACAATGAAGAAGATATTCTAATTATATATTCTGTGACCCAAAGTTTATGAGCCATCAATAAACTTCTCCAAAAATGTAATTTGTGAAAACTAATTTAGACAACTGATTTAAAGTTATGACTTTTGGTTGTTCCTTTTTTTGTTATTTATATCTTTGTGTATGTTATTGACACTTATAGAGCATCCTTTCAAAGGTCCATGAATTTAAAACTTAAATTCCAAATTTTGAGTTACTACTGATGATCATTAATGATCATTGGCTAAACTTAAGACTGCCCAAGACACTCCTTAATTTCACTCTTCCTAAAAGGAACATTTCAAATTTTTATTATACTTTAACATTATGCTCTTTAATGGGAGCATTACCCATATTAGACTTTATTAATTTCTTTTTTTCTTACAAAGAGAAGAATAAAGGTTATAGGTATCAAATTTCTTAGATGCTTCTTTAAAATACATTTCTATGGCTTCACTTCAGATGGACATTTAGCAACTGTCTGAGTACAAAAACCAGCATATTAAAAAACTTATCAGGTAGTAAGAACCACAATGACTCTGGTAATGCTTTTTAAAATGTATATAAGAAGTAAAATTATGATCTTGGAAATGATTTAAAAATGTATCAACACACACACACACACACACACACACACACACTCTTCCAGAAAAAAAAATATGTCTACTTAATACAAACTTTTACGAAACAAAAATTGGGGGATCCTGGAACACTATGCATAAAAGATATTTGAGCTACTTAAAGTATTATTGTAGCTCTGTTCATTTTATTTATGTTTTCACTTTATAATGCTAAATAGAGAAATTTATAATTTTCACTTAGTACTGTGCTAAAGAAACAGAACAAATGTTTGGAATTAGTGAATAAAACTCCAACACAGAAAAAAATTTGACCCATTAAACAAGGCATCTTCCTTGAAAAACCCAAATATTACTTTGTGTCATTAGTACATTAAAATGAGAAATATATGAAGCACAGAGGTTAACAGGAATACCGAGAGGTTTACTAGACTACTTATGGCATAATTGTGAAGTGTCATTACTGTGAATTTTTTAAAAACGATTAATTTTAGTGTTATATTTATGGATTATTTCCACTCAATTCTTTTTTGTTAAAGAAATGCAAACATCTTGATTTCCATCCCACAATATATTAAGGGTACTACAAAATCATAATAGATTCCATTAACACAGAAGAGACACAGCTATCGCACGTGGTTCTGTGTCCTGCACCTAACATGGATCCCCTTACTTGAATGCAAACACTGTAAATTTATACAATTTACTTAAATTTTCTGAGCTTTAATTTTTTTCAAGAACTAAGTGAACAAAACATTTTATTTTTGTGGTACTGGGGATCAAACCAGGGATTTCACATTGAGTTATATCCTCACCTCCTTTTTAAATTAAAAAAAAAGATCAGACAGTGTCTCCAAAGTGGCTAAGTTGTCCAGCCAGGGTTTGACATTTTGATACTCCTGCTCCCAACTCCACAGTGCTGGGATTATAGGCATACTCCACCACACCTAATTACAAACTACCTTTTACACCTACCAGATCAGGTTTTGTAATTAAATATTATAAGAAAAGATGTCAATATCTACTATACACTAAAATGGTCTACTTTTTTATATTTCCTAATAAATTTCTAAAATAAAGATTTTCACATAAAGTATAAATGGCAGTCCAATTACTTAAACTTTTGGAATAATATACAGCTGAATATTAAGAATAAAAGATAGATTACTGCATGTCTATGTTCCTGTTACTATCCTCGACTATGGAGCAGATGATGGAAAATAAGAAGCAACATTTCCTGCTTCTCAGAAGCTGTAATTCAAACAGATGAATAAATTATGAACAACTCTAAAACAGTCTTTTGACTCTTGACCTCTCAGTCATGTACTTTTCTTTGAATTAATTCAAGTTAATTAGAATTTCTCACACTCTATCATGCTACTTACGCGCAAAGGAAATTTAATCTTTTTTTTTTTTTTTGATTTGTGAAATTTTATTTTAAAGCAAAAGAATAAACCAAAAACAGAAAAAATTCCAAAACAATACCATAGGAAGGTAACAATGGTTAGCATATTGCATGTCGATTTTATTTTTAAAGACAATACAAAAAAATAGTAAAAAAAAAAAAAAGCACATTAGAAATGGTATAGAATTTCACTATACAAAATGATAGGAATTCAACAATGATTGTTTGACTGCATATTGTCATCTTCAATTTAATTTATATTTTATATTGTTTTGTTTTACATCAAAGGAAATGGTTCCTTAGTTTCTTTGCGATAAGGCTTATTTCAAGGTTCTTTTGTTTTAATTCTTTCCTTGCCTAACCACCTTCCACGTGCCCTGATATTTCTCTCCACATACGGAAAGTGTAGCATATCTAAATTAAGTTCTGGTGCTTTTTGCATGCTTAGTTAAAATCATAAAGAAGAAGATACTGATACTGGAAAAACAATCTGCCCCAAAAGAAGATGAGATAGTTTGAGGAACATTTATAGTTGCATAAATGACTGAGGACTGCAAAAAAAAAAAAAAATTAAGGACACCTAGAGTTGACTTCAGCACCACAGCTGAACCAAGAGCTCAGACAGTTTATCCAACTCAATAAGAAGTAAGATTATTTATCACTATGTTGATGGCGGCTTCATTTCAAGCAAGACCTATGTAGTACACTTCAAACACAACAATAATCAAATAAAAATAACATAAATCCTCTCATTTTATTCCTGTGGATTGAATTCAAAAATTTCTTCTGTTTAGACTCTGCCTCATATAAAATAATGATGGAACAATATCTTTTTAAGCATTAACATTCGTAGAATATTGGAGATTATGTATTTTGCTCTCACTTAAACTTATAGGTAATATTAAAATGACTGTGAGGCATAGGGTTGGTAATTTTTAAAATTGTGGGGTATGTGTAAGCATAAAAACATACAGATCACTGAAATGATATATGTAAAAATCTTCAGTGTACTTTATGACTCTAAATTGTCTCCTGGCTTAACTCAAATATTCAACTCTGTAGGAGCACAACAAGTTGAGTTAAGCTAGCCTGGCCAGCCTCCTTTGTCTCCTTTCCCTGACTCTTCCCACCACTGTGATATCATCTTGGCAGGCTGCATATCAGGCATCAGACATGGCTTGTGTGTGCCATGAACTTTTTTGTTTCATGCTTAAGGATGTCTTGGAATTTATAGCTTAGTTTTGTCTAGGGAATTACAATGCCACGAAATTTGGGGGCTGCACATGAGAACCCCATCTATCCAGAAGGCTGCAATCAACTTCTATGATGATGAACAGTATCACGACCAGACAATAAAGAGGACTTTGGAAGACTCTCAATGCAAGTATAACTCTGTCAACAGTGGGAACATTGTAGACATAGCTGATTGACACCGCTAAATTGATTCACTTCTCTCCTCTACTGATAAAGTGACCCCTTTATATGAGGATGCTAGGAAAGAAGGCCGTCATTGTTTCTTCAATTTAAAGGTGTGAAGGGCCGGCCAAATAGCTCAGTGGATTAAAGTGCCTGCAAGCAGTCCCAGGGGCCAGGGGTTCGATTCCCAGGCCTGCCCTGCCAGTCCCATCCCTGGGGCACACTGAGACAGCGATTGAGACTGGGCACGGTGGTGTATGCCTATAATCCCAGCTCTTAGGAAGCTGTAATAGGCGAATCCAATCTAGCAGTGAGACCCTTAACACCTTGTAGACCCCTCCCTAAAATAAATAATAATAATAAAAAAGTTTTTAAAAAGGTTTGAAATTATAACTATATAAATTCACACTGAAACACTTGTCCTTGAAGAGAAATTATTATTCTGCATAACAATATCACTACAAAATCTGAAAGAAAAATATTACACTTCAAAATCATGATCTCAACATTACACTAGTCTTTCCTCTCACATTTGTTTCTTTTTTAAAGGAGAACTGATGTCCACAAACTATCTTCAGTGACACTTAGAAAGGATTATTTTGTGCAGAAATGATTTCTTTTCAACAGTTTACCTTGTATCACCATATCCCTCCAAAGCCTCATGAGGTCCTAAGAAGGTTTTTATTGGGTGTGGTTGACCTAGGGAGTGATGCTGGGATAAAGTGTGTGATGCTGGAATGAAGGGGGCCACATCCTAGATGCGAGTGGTACTCACCCAAGGGAGGTAACCTGCATGAAAAATGGGGGACAGAAAAGGGCCAATGACAGCACTTGCTGTGCTTCCTCACTACACTGCCGTGGTGCCTTCTGCCTACCATGAGCTGGTGCTCCACTGTGACACCCTCTGCCATGCCACCCTACCTTGGAGCTAACCAACTATGAAACAAAGCCTCCACAAACCATGCACTACCCTGTACCTCTTCTGAATGCTGGACATCAGGAATTTTGTCTTATAAATGAGAAAAGTAATGAAGACAACCTTAAATAAACTCAGATGTTTTTCTATTGAGACTTCAAATGTGTTTCATGACTTTTTAAAAGAACAGATGTTGGCTCTATAATAGTTTGTTTCAGATACTTTCCATGCTTATTTATTGAGTGTTCTATTGTTAATTTTGCCCCAATCAAAGCACTTAACATCATTCTATACATAGGATACTCAAACTAAAATGCTCTGTGACACCAGCTCTTCTTCCTCTGCACTCAAAGGCATTGGTGTCCTGTGGTGCTTGTTGGCAATACACACTGTCACAGCCTGACTGACTTGTGCAGCAGAGACTTCAGGGAGCAAGTCCAACAACCTAAAGAGTGTGCCAGGTTATGATGGATGCTAAAGTCAGAACTAATGTGTGCTGGAATCTGGCCTCACCACTATTAGGATGCCCATAAGCAAAAATTAACTTTAGCTTAGAAATTAAAAAATAGTAATTTCCTGAAACATAAAAGAATCCTAAGTATGAATCCTGAATCCAAAAATGAATGGTTAATCTAATGTTTCTTATGTAATCAGGCATTTGCTTCCAGCAGGTTTAAAGATCTTCAACTACAGAGAGGCAATGACATTTTGATAGTCCTCTAGATATGAGAAATAACTGTGTGGGGTTTATAGTCTGAGTAATGCTCCAGTCAGAGTTGGTCTGATGCTCAGGGATTTAAGACTATGAATGGATAAAGATAGTGAGGAATCTCATTCTAGTCATGCCCTCCTTTCCTAATTTTCCTTTTCACTGTTTGGTCTTCTTCCCTATTTCCTTAGGGAGCTGAGTGATTGATAGCCTAATCCAATGACTGTATTACAGCTGCCTCAACTAGCACTCTTTTCCTTATCATTAGCAGTTAGCCTATGGTTAAATTCACAGCTCACTGCTTGGTACTGCCCCTGAGATTTAAGGGTCTGGCCTTTAGAAAATATTTAACATAAAACTGAAATCTTGACACACTGAGAACTGAGTTCTCTGCAAGTCTTCTTTAATTAATCCAATGCACTGTACCATTGTTCTATATGAAGCCGTGACACACTGAACTGTTTCTGAAGCTTACAGAGATGTGTAGGCCTAAATTAAACAGGCACTGACGTGTACCTACAATGATTTTTTTATACAGTAGATATGCATGAATCTGTGAATATTTAAATTCAAGTTCAAAGAGTGACATAATCCTCTCTGTTTTACCTTCATAATAGAACATTTTTTGATTAACTTCAAGCTTGAAATCACTCTTTATGAGAAAAAAAAACACACAGAGGAAAGAAATTTAATAATTCATTGCCACTGCTGCAAAGGTAAGTTTTCTTAATATGCTTGTCAGAGTTCTTTGGTTCACAAAGGCTATCAAAATTTTCTTAGGAACTGGTATAGATATTAATTTAGTTTTTCTAATTTTACACAATGGAAAAGTATGTACAATTATAAATATCCATAAGGCTTTCAAATAATTTGATTGCATCACTTATCTATGGGAAAACAATTGTTCTAAAATATCTGAGAGGACGCAGGCCTTGATCTATGCCTTAAACCTTTGCCCTTGCTCCAGCCCGCTGATGAGTCGTAAGCGCCCATGAATATGGCAGCTGGGTCCCAGATGAAAAATTATGCATCTCATAAACTGCTGTTCTGCTGAAATGTCAAGCCAAGGCAAGGCTGCGCCTCAAACTCAGCACTTGGCATTTCCCTTCTGTCTGCTTTGTTGCCATGAAGCAAACATGAACAGTGAGGATTTGTGTAGGACAGGTAGCAGGCGAGCTTGCTGTCAAAAATCTATTATTAGGGCTGTGATCTCCTGCACAGACCAACCGGGCTACACAGCGAGAAGCTTGGGCTCCAGCACAGGCGATAGAATGAAAAGGTGATTTTACTGTCAATCTATACATGAATATATTCAAAATGAGCATCATTTAAATAAGTCTATTTCTAATGGCAAACTTCTCTGAGCAAAGTGTTAATTTATAATGAAAATTATACTTCAGCATCTTTTTTTGATATGCCTACTTTTGAGTGCTCTACAAATACATTATATATATAATATATATATATATATATATCTCAAGGCACTTAACAATTTAATCCCTTAAATTTGTGATAGTCTAAAAATGTTTTCATATAAGTGAATAAAGAAACAATTTTTGCATTATTTTGGTACACACAATATAGAAAAATAAGTGAAAATATAATGGAAGGCTTTCATTTTAATTATTCTTTTGGTATGACTGATCACCACACTTTTTATTCACTTACATTATGTCTTAATCTACCGAGCTATTTTAAACATTTCAGTGTTAAAACTTAAGATCTTATTGTTAAAGATGGCTGAAATATATTGCTTTAATTTTATGACAGATAGTAGGTGTGTTTTTCTGAAATGATTTTATGCATCAGTGGCCATGTGATTGACACATTAAAATTAAGCCCATTAACAACTACTTTCTAAGAAAAAAATTGTATTTTGTTGTATAATTGTAATGTGTAATAGAAGAATTTAAAGGGAGCCTGCCAAAAAGTTGCCTACATGTGTGAAAATAGTTATTTTAAAGCAAAACGTAACTAACACTTTTGAGTTTAGTTTCTATAGTATATTTTGCCATCTTCCTGATCTTATACAAATACTCATAAATACATACATCAAAAAGCTTAAATTTATGATGGTAGTGCTTACATTGGATTTGTACTTACGTACTCTCTAATACAGAGTCCAGATTGCTAATCTACTCATGGTACCAACAGTTCAGACTGCTTTTTCAAAAATCATAAAATATGCAAAGTGGAGCAAATGCTTAAAAATTCTTTCTAAGTAACTATAATGCTATGTATTTGTGCACTATAATCTATCACCCGTATTTCCAGTCTCACACTAGCATAGCACTAGAAATTACTAGCAAAGTTTATACTTGTATCTTCTTTTATTGGCAATTATTATATTTATTTTATAATGAAAACATCTTTATGAAATGTATAAACAAAACTGTTCAGTAGCTCACATATCTAGGCATCAAATTATTTATTCATTTATAGGCAGAGAGAATATTTATGGACTATACCATTATAACCTGTTGAGAAATACACAGACATTTTCTAGGCTATCCATAATATTCTACTTACAATTAGTGAATTTGGGTTGAAAAAAGTCACATCTTAACAGGCTTTCTTCACTGAATTATTTAGAGACTAATAATAAAAATTTATGTCTTCACATTAAATAAATCTAATGATTTGTGGCAAGCATCAAACACTTAAAAATTAAGAATAATAATTCTCTTTTCTTTGATTAAATAGAGAAAAACTGAAAAGCAAAATCATATAAGACAATTTCTGAGCTTGTTGGGAATAAGTTACATTGAGCCTAAATTATTATTTGAAGTGCCTCCTGTTTCAGCTCTTCTCCCTGGGTGTATATGCACACACGTGTTTACTATTCAAAGAACAGTGTGTGTGCAGGACCACGGGATACTGGTGAATGTAAGAAATGTGTCCACTTCATATTCATAAAAGGCAGGGAAACCACAAGAAACCTGTGAACTTCTTCAAGTGAGTTTATTCCATTGAAAACATTCTTACTCTTCCAACACAGTTGTTAATGAAAATGCTTATCCTCATGAAGTCAATCAAAGGAAAGACTTATTTTTAGTTTATGCCATGCAGGGTGCACTCTTAACCATCTTTTAAGAGAATGTGACTCCCAGGGAGAACCTCATATGAAGACATCATGCTATTGGATAACACCATTTATACAGCTAAGTGATAGTGCTCACAAAGTTGAGGGCTGTACTAAGATGCTAGTATTATTGGAAGACAAGAACAAATTTTTAAACCAAGATAAAAAAGAAAACTAAAACTAGGAAAAATAGTGATTAATTCACTCAAAAATAGAGTTTACTTATTCTTAGCTCAGCGGACTAAGCACCTGCTTAGGCAAGCAGAGGGACTGGGGTTCGGTCCCTGGCACCACATGCCATGCGGGCCCTGCCCTCAGGTGCACTGAACCAGCGACCAAGTCTGGGCATGGTGGTACATGCCTGTAATCCCAGAATTGGGGAGGCTGAAAACAGGAGGATCACTACAAGTCTGGAGTTGTGTAGTGAGACCTTGTACCAAATACATAAATTTTTTTAAAAAAACAATAGAGTTTCCAATTCATTATTTACTGAAATTAGGATTCCTTCAAATCAAATATGCAAAAAATCAATGAATCTCTCTCTCTCTCTCTCTCTCTCTCTCTCTCTCTCTCTCTCTCTGACACACACACACACACACACACACACACAAACACACATTTGCTTAAATGAATTAACTGCTATTTGATATAACAAAAGTTTCTTGCCTGGATTCTAGCAAAAGGCAAATTAGATGGTATCAACTTACCAATGTTAAGACTGTACTATCCAAATAAAAGTAGAATATGATATCTTTACATTCAATTATTTAGACAGAAAACTTATATGATGGAAAGGTTATTGTACAATACCAGCTTCATGAAAATAACCCTTAAGAATACTTAACAAAATTTCCCTTGATATTGCTCTCACTATGAAATCACCTTATCTATAAGTGAAGGTTTAGGGATCCACATGGTGAATATGAATGCTGTCAGGTTTTTCTCTCATGGTTGAGACTTAAGCTTTTAAGTCATTCTCTTATGGGCATGGTTCATATATCTGAGGCACCTCTCTCTGATTCCAATCACCTGCATATAGGTTGTGGAGAAGGGAATGAAGCTTTTAAAATAGTAAGGCTGAAGACAAGACCTTAGAAGGAGGCTTTAATGTCCCCACATAAAATAACTTTAAAATGTAACAAGTAGAACTTGTCTTACTATGGACTATGATTTCTTTTACTTAATATAAAACTTTCTTCAAAACAATATAACTCTTACCCCTTGTACAAATTAGCTACTTGCAAGAAATGCATTTAATATTGTGATATTTACATGACCTAATAAAAGAAAATATCAATATAAGGATGTGGAATCAACTTCAATCATACCTGTAAAGTGTGAAAATGAGACAGCACACACCCTCAGTAAACAGTGTGAAACATGCTTGAGTTATCCATCACTTCACTCAACATACTCAAGAACACAGAGTAAGCATATATATAAAGTCCATGTTCTATTATTTTATTATTTCTTTATTTTAATATATTTAGTATAGAGTCTCACTACACAGATGGGACTCATGGTGATCCTCCTGTTTGCAGCCTCCCAAGCGCTGGGATTACAGGCATGCGCCACTACGCCCAGTCTCATTCACGTTCTCATTGCACCCTGTGGGTGGGGCTGGCATGGCATGCAGGGGATGGAACACCCCAGCCCCTGTGTCTGCCTAAGCAAGTATTTTAATCTGCTGAGCTATCTGGCTGGTCCCATGTTCTGTTATTTAAACATTTGTCTTTCACAGATTTTTAAAGATAATTCACCCAGAAATCTAATTCATATTGAAGATATATCAGTCTAAGACACAATAGTACTTCACAGGAAACTTTCAGGCTATATTAAATGTTGGGATGTGTCCATTTATCATAGATAGATAGATAGATAGATAGATAGATAGATAGATAGATAGATAGACAAATCTTTTTATTTATTCATTTATTTGGTACAGTGTCTTGCTGTTCACCTCAGACTTGCTGTGATCCTCCTGTCTCAGCCTCCTCAGGGTTGGGATTTGAAACACGCACCACCATGCCCAGTTGCAGTGCCTGACATTGCATGCCTGGGTTCTATTTTTAAACAATATTAGAAAACTCCACTTAGGAGACCCTTTTGCTCCCCAAACACCACTAACAGATTCTTCCAAGCACCAATCCTGGTGTACACATGATAAATTGGGAATAAGCAGAAATTTAAAAAGAATAGAAGTGGAACAATCTTCTTGATATACATCTAAGAATTGCTCTGGGAAATGATTGGCTGGGAAACAATAATGAATTCCTTATTCATGCAGTAGTAGCTCATGGGTATATGTGAGCATTGGCACTGGATAACAAATTCTCAGCATCATTAATGAAGCAAAGTGCAAAATGGTCATTTATTTCATCCTCCACACTAAATTTCCTCCCCGAGAAGATACCAACTCTACAAGAAAGTGGAGTAAACTCTAGATAGATTTTACATCAAAAACAGTTTTGGAGAAATAAAACTGATGAAATCTTAAACATTAAATGAACCATTTAGCAAATTTTTGAGAATATTGACAAAATAACTACCCATCAAAAATAGAGCATGTTAACATAACTAAGAAAGGAATTTTATCAAACATCATTTATCCCAAATACATGCAAAAGATTCTGACAATTTTTTTGGTCTTTTTTATTTTCAAAAAATGTTATCATGTCATTAAACTTGATTCTCTAATATACTTATGAGCTGGGAAACAATGTTTGAAAAACATTTCTCGAAAGCCCAAAATATTTTTCTTTGAAACAACCCAAGTGATGTTTCCTAGCTGAGGTTCTGTCTTTGCAGGGTGCATTACTGTCCATAATTAGCTAAAGCATCTTAGAGAAGAGTGCTGAAAGGTGACCATTTTTCTATGGCAGAAAAAACTAACCCATATGCTGCACTGTCTTTCCTCTTAAGCAAAACAAAACTCCTAGTTGAAACAGCAGACATTTTATTCTGAGAAAAATATTACAAACTGCATAGTGGGCTAGAGACCATATTGGACAAAGAAATACCCTTTCCTGGTCGCACGAAGTTACATATTGTTATGTGGCTGTCAAAACTGAATTCTAGATTGTTTGTTTGTTTTTTTTTTTTCAAATATGATTTGAACAGCTCTTTAAGAAAAGGGCCTGCAGTGTTGCATGAGAACATTTGGGAGGATAAAAGCATTGAACTGTGATTTTTTTTTTACCTTGTACAAATATCTAGTGTATTTTGTGTGACTTTCTATATTGAAGCAGAATTTGAAGTTTTGGCAGCCATATTTGATAAATGAGAAATAGTATTTAGCCCTTTTCATATTTTCATCATCCCTAAATTTGAAATCATTATTATTTAATCCAATTTTACTAGGCTGGGCTTCTCTGTACCTTACTGTGAAGGCTCTATGTTATGGAATGTGCTACTATTTTAAAATGTATGAGCAAGGCCTGTTTAAGCTGCTTTACAAATTCTATTACCTTTAACCTGCAACAGGCATTCTTTTAAAGGAGAAAACCTGCTTTAATTTTGTCAACATGGAGAAGGGCTATTTTCAAAACATTGTTTAATATGAAGGAACTTAATATAGCACCTATTAGCAATGACGGAGTAGTCCTTAAACATATTATGGACTTTGTGTGGTTTGAAATGAACATTCCAGCCAGGCTTAGCTGAACTTACAGACTAAGTGAATATTTATATATAAATTTATAATCTTAGAATGGAGTTTTATGGAAAAGCCAACAGGCCCCAAGGTATAGCCGCACGTGTTTTCAGGTGCTGCTATAATTTCCTCTGTGTGTATAGTTACAGACTGCAACACAAAAGACTTTTTCTAATGCTGTAATTTTGTAGTTTTATTAGACTGAGTTATATAGTATGGGGGAATATTCAGAAACTGCAGCTTAAATGGGAAAATGTGAATGGTGTTACTTACATAAAATACTACCGCAATAGTTCTTTTATTAATTTTTAATGTTCAGCCCCCTCCATGACCTCCTTTATTCTCTCGCTGTCAAGATGGCAGGCTGGAAAAATTGAAATGGGCTGACAGAAACCAGAGTGTGTGTCATATCCCCACTCTGGAATCTCCTGACTTTCTGGGCCATGCGCTTACCCAGTCCACCTTGCTCTTCATTACAGGCATAGTTAACACCCCATTTGATAGCTCTTGATGAATGATAGTGGTGTAGGCTGTGCAGGTACTGCTTGTCAGCCTTTCTCTTTCTGATATTGTGGGACAGGGATCCAATCAAAAGCAGAATATAACCTTTTGCTGCTGTTGTTTTACCATAGCCCATGGACATATTTCATACGTTCACAACAGAACACCTCGCCATGGAAAGAGCTTTCTTTGCGTCTATCTAGCCTTTCCCACAAAGCACGTTTGTAGTCTGATTCAGCAATGAGTTTCTTGAACAGTGGGCCCTGCTCTGTTAAGCACGGCTCCCACTTTCTCTATCACCAAGGAGACTAATCCCCGTGCTAGCACAGTCAAGAACCCCACCGCATTGTCTTTGCAAGGCCAAGTGCGTGTTGTCACAGCAACAGAGTGCAGAGGGCAAAGAGACCGAATGAGACCTTGGAATTCAAACTTCTCTTGCTTTTTTTTCAAATTCAAGTGTTTTAGGATGAAAAAAAATGGGCAAAGGTGTGAGGTCTGCCAACGTCTCATCAGCCAAAGCTTAGATGTAATGCGTTATTGGTATGTTTGGGACAGCTGTGAAAACAGCATTGTTTGAAGAAGGTAGATTTAAAATTATAAGAGGCATAGAAAATAATTCAGCCATTGAAAAAGACATTACAATTAGGGTGCATATAGTTTTCTTCTGAAAGGACCTGGGATTAGCCTTTACTTGTAAGTGGCAAAATAGCCATGACAAAGAGAAATTCTCAAGAAATCACAGATGAGAAGAGAACAGAATTTGTGTCAGACTATTTTGCTGTTCCTTCATCTTGTACCAAGAGACATAATAACTTGAGCTTCACATTCAATCTGTTACATTTACTGTAAGTATTATGACTTGTGGACGGCAATATATCAGAATCTGTGATCATAAAAAGGCTACTTTTGCTTGCAACACAGTAAGCAGGTATCTCAGCAGCCTGCAAGGAGGCATAAGGAAGGAGAAGACAGCACCTACCTGACACTCCTCCATATGTAGTCTGCTTTCCAACACCAACTGCTGGCCAGGGCGTCCCGTCAGCTTTTAAACCCATCAGGCCCGACACTGTGTTGGTGGCTGTCACACCATCTGCACCACCTATGGAACAAAACACTTGTCTTCAGTGTTTAAAGCAACAAGGGTTAAGGGTCAATAAAATGTACAGAACCTAGAAAATGGACCCTACTTTCCTTGGAGTGCATTTTCTTTTCTTAAATGTCTGCATAAGTTTAATTCTTACAATCACAGTTAAAAGGTTAGACATATATAAACAATTTTAATGATCATGACTTTATTTTCTAAATTAATTGGGTGGATATATTGAGGCCAAATGTTTTGCATTCAGTGTTACTTCCCAAGTAATTTACAATCTCTTTGCAAGTCAGGGTGCAATTTCCAAGGAATATAAAATAAACATATGTGATTTGTAAAGTCATGCATTGACTGCATGATTTATGATTCAACAGATATTGAGTATATGTTTAAGGTAGTGTGCTGCACTGTCTAATATAAAGGAAACAGCAATTTCACAGTGTGGAATCTGATATCTTTCTTTAATCTCATAAGAGATTGAAATGCTACCACTGAATTGTTATATTATGATTTTCTTAATTTGGGAGTGGTTTGCTGTAAGTGCAGCTTCGCTTCATAAAATTTTAATCTTTGCAAAAGAAATGTTTGTTAGGACAAATTATAAATAATTCTGTGTTTCTAGGCTCAAATGGTAGGCCCATTTATTAGATAAAGTTAAAAAGTAAATATTCACTGAGCCAGGGAGATAGCTCAGTAGAATAAGCACTTGCCTGGCAAGCACAAGATCCTGAGTTCTATCCCCAGTACCGCAAAATAAAAAAGTAAATCTTTGTTTTTGAGTTCAAGGGTTAAATTCAATATTTTTCTTAAAACATGAATGAATCTATACCCCAATGCTTGTGAAAAAAGATATACATCAGTCTCCTACTTAACTCAAGTCAATATTTACGTAGCTGAGCAACTGAAACAAGTGTAGCTCTTACCTTCCTTTGCAGCTTTTGCGATGCTTACAATATCAGTGACATTTGGGGTCAACTTGGCGAAGAAAGGAACCTGAACAGCTTGCCTCACCCAGCGACAGATGTTCCGTACCAGCTCTGGATCCTGTTCAAATAGGTCAGTTAAATATAGAACATAATTAAAGAATTGTGATCAAGTGTGACTGCAGCAATAGCAAAGCTGGGAATGTGCAAGACAAACCCAACCTGACAATGAGCTACACGACATATTTCTCAAATCCCTCCTCAGTACTACACCCAGACTCATTAGGGAACTAAGGTTAACACACTTCAAGTGAACTGCAAATTCATCACATAAAGGTTAAATTCCTCAAGGGAGTATTTGGAAAATAAAATTACAAAGAGCCAAATGGAAGCACGTATTTCTCACTTTCTATCAAGTAATATAAGGACTGAAACATAAACTTTTGATGGCAAGTTCAGAAAACATTATGGAATTTCTAGTGACCTCACTGGTTTAAGCCTAATAAAATATATTTGAACTGCAAACTCCCGGGAGAATGGTATTCAATCTGAAGTCAGTTGCTTTCATTATTAGAAGACTTAGTACTGTTGAAATGTATTCAAGAGAAAATATATCTGTAACTTCATCATCGGTCTAAGTGTGCTATATACCATGTGCTAAAATGGAGTAATTCAGCGTGGATTATACATGAGCTGATCAGTGACTGCAGCTTACTTTTGTAAATGTTACCAAGATCTATGCAGCATTTTCAACACTCATCTGCTTGAAAGAATTGATCAAAATGACAAAAATGAAATAAAATATAAATTGCTAATTTTTAAGAGCAAGGAATAGACATTTTCCTGCGCCTGTTTCCTGTGATTTTTCAAGCTTTTATTTTCTCATGGGAGAAGTATCATTTAGAGGGCAAACACATATCCTTTCCATTGAAATAACTTAGCTTTAGTAATGTTCTTTGATTTCAACACATACAATAGTCCTTTTTTCCATTACTTTGAGAGCAAAATTTATTCTGACAGGTACTGATAATGTGCTTTGATAAATTACCTTAATATATGCAATAGCAATTCATTATTGAACTTGGTAATATTATCTTAGCAAGTTAAAATGTTTTTTTGAATAAAAGAAAAACCCAGGAAAAAATTAGACATAAATTTAAACTATGAAATAGTGGGCAAGTATATCATTTGTAATTAATATTTTTATATGTAAGAAAGTTGTTCTTTGCATTTTAACCTTTTGAATTCTTTAAGATGAGATTTCTAATGTGGTAACCTTTAGAAAAAAGCTTTTCATTTAGTTTTAATGTGTCTTGATCTGTCATCTGTATTACTATCAAAGTTATGTGTTTATTTGGTAAGATATTGCAATGAGTTAATTTGTGTTGATTGCTATCATCTCTATTCAGCAAAACTTAATACTTTAACAAGGAATCTTGGCTTTGGCTTGTTCTCTTTTCAGAACAGTAATTTCTTCATTAAACATAAATATTAAAGAGCACTATACGGAATGCTCTACAGGGCATATTGTGCATTATGAATAGTAAAATATGGAGACTTAGCTGTACAAATTCTAACTCATGAAAATGGAGATCTGCCCCTTCCCATGCAATGTTCATGAAATATTTATAACTGCTGCATTGGCATTATGAAGGCAGTTGCATCTTTGTGATTTTCATTTCTAAGTTATGAATTTCATGGGACTTAGGCTAGAAATGACAGTAACTCTAGATGATATAAATTGCATGTCCTTTGTGAAGGCACTCTTTAAGGTAGAATTTGACAATAATTTAAAGATCACTTGAATTGCATAATACACGGAAGGTAGTTGGACAGGAATTACAAAAACAAATTTAAGATTTTATTTGGTCTTAGCAGTATGAACACTAATAATCTGATAGTCGCTTCTAAGTGGCTTACAGTACTACTGACAACCAGGTCTTTGTAATTTACTTTGAACATTTGCCAGACTTTCTTTGTTGACTTTTTGGTACTTGACTTTTTTGAATAAGTGCTTCTTACTAAGTGGTTAGCAATTTGCAAATTCTTCAAAGATTTTAAATTCTGAAAAAAGTATGACTCCTTGGTATCCATTATTTTATTGGCTTGAATCATTTGTCTCTATTTGAAGTAGCAAGCTTTGATCCTCATCTCTCACCATGGTTAACCATATTCAGATAAGCATTTTGATCATATATGCACTCAGCTCGGTTACTGATTGATAATCAAAGCCAACTAATCACAATTAGATTAGCTGTGAATTTAAAAACAATTTTTGAGCATCATTATTGTGAAATTTGATTTCTTTAAACTGCAAAGTTTTGTTCGACATCCAAAATAGAAAATATTCTGATATAACAAGAAATGTGCTGTGCGTAGTAACATCATGAAAATGAGGGTGCACCCTTTGAGAATTAAAGGACAGACTGTAACTAGTCACATGTTCTTGATTTCTTCATTACTTGAACATAAACTTTTCATGCTAAACATAATTAACAAAGTTTCTGCCTCTTGACCTCAGTTTCTAATGATGGCATTGGAGAGGTTAGCCTTTCCTGATAAGTCAGTTTTCAAAACCTTGAAGAAATGTGAAAGTTGTACATGACTTCTAATTCCTCTCAATTTCCAGGCAGGACATATACAAAGGTACTATTTTCCCTCAGATAAATTGAGTATTTAATAATATCAACACTACAAAAAGGAAATAAAACACAAACAATTCAAGTTGCTCTTCCTTTTCTAGGGAACTTCAAAATATTTGTTATGTCAAGGAATGAAGAAAGAATAAAAACTTGATAAACACATTTTCAACTTGATTCTTCAGACACATCATTAGTTACTGAGATACATCAGATCTAGACTAAGTCTAGATAAGTTTAAGAAAAACCCAGATAGTTTTCAGAATCTAATTATATCCTAAAAGCACAAAATTTAAGACTATTTTACAAACAGTAGTAATTCTGAGGAGAAATAATGAAACACTGTAAGAAAAGACTAGAAGGAAAAATACATATAGGGGAAAGGAGAAGAAGGATTAAGAGGAGGGGAGCAACTGGGAAAAAAGAAGACATCATGAAGAAGTACTAATACTCTATGAAGAATGTTATCATTATGTATATGTAAAATCTACCAATAAATTTTAAAAATGTAAAAAATCATGCAAAATGAAACATTTTAACAAATCTTTCTATGTATACATTACATATAAAATCTATCTGGGTCAGTAAGTTTTCACTGACTTTCTATAGCTATCAATAATACCCAAATCTGAGAATGATTTGCAACTGCGCCAGCAGCAGTAACTGTGTGTGTGTTTGTGTGTGTGTGTGTGTGTGTGTGTGTGTGTGTGTGCGCGCGCGCGCGCGTATGTTATGGTTTGTATCTAAAGGACCCCCAAAGCCTAATGTAAATCATGGGGCGGTCACCGCTTGAGGAGCAGCATGTGGTTCAAGGGTGGGGCCAGAGGACCAGGGTGGTGCTTGAGGGGCGGGGCCAGAGAGGCATGAATCCTTAAACTGACAGCATGTGCCTGCCTACCCCCGCCACCCCCAGGCCTGTTGGCCTCTCTTAGCGGTATGGAGTGCATCATCCTGGACGCGGTAGTGCCCTAGCTTCTCCTCCAGACCCTGTAGCATGGGGTGGTGGTGTCTATGATTGAGACCACCTCGGGCAGAGAGGAGATGTTTGGAGAAGAGGGAGGCACTGATCCCGTCTCCTGAGCAAATAAGGCTCCAAGGTTTTGCTACATAATTGAGGCTGCTTTAAACTGTGAAACCTCTAGTAATTGTGAGCTAAATAAACCTTTCCTTCCCTAAGTTGGAGTGTCGGGTATTTGTCCCAGCAACGAGAAAAGAGTAACTGAGACAGTGTGTGTGTGTGTGTGTGTGTGTGTGTGTGTGTGTGTGTGTGTGTGCATGCTTCAGTGGCCGTTAGCTGTCCTGTATTCACGTGAGTGCCAAGATGCTTTCTGGTGTTGAAGCTTTGTGCTGTTATAAGCAGGAAGACATCGAAGCTGACCTACATGCAGTGTTAGCCCCGGGAAGCCAGTGGTGGTCTACATGAGCTGAAGAGACTGGACAAGGCTTGTAACATGCTAAAAAGAGGGAAAGGTTGGCCTAGAGACAAATTTGCCCAATTTGAAAATGCTAACATGGAGCAGCCTTGTGTCCACGTGCAGTTAATATGCTCTGAAAGAAATTCCTGTGAAACCCAGACAGTACAATAGCTAAACCCTGAAAGCCCAGCACTCAGCAATTGGTTGTTGCAGTAGTTTTCCTTGGCACATCTTATTGTTTTTAAAGCTTAAATTCTAAATTAAGGCCACAGGTAGTTCTTAATTCTTATTATTACTAATGTATTTGGCTATATGTTAAGGAGACTCTATATAAAATGACCTCCATCAAGGCCCTTAAGATGACCCCTGCACTGTAGGCAAGCACTTCTCCCAATTCCTGAACGAGTTGCACCTCACAGGCCTCATGCTCTCTGCAGAGGAGAACGTGCTGCAGGATGAGACTGTGAATTTCTTGATAAGCTAAATTACTAGTGAAATTTTTGACTTGAAGAAACATTTCTTTCCAATTTACCTGGTAATTTTCACACTGTACAATTCTTTTCAAAATGGATTTCTTAGAAGCTGGCATTTGAATGAATTCACTGAAAAACTTTACCAGATACAAAATGTTTTCCACTCAGGAACTCTAAGACTTAATTCACATGACACGACAAGAAGTGGCTAGCATTGTTATTATGTCTGCTTTCCTGATGGAAAGAACTGGGGCTCAGAAGATCAACCTGATACCACTTTCATCTTCTTAATTTTCTTTCCCATTATCATGTTCTAAGCCATCATATTCTTTAGCAAAATTTCTACCTAAAGTGAAATTCAGCTATCAGTTGTAAACTACAACTCTAAAAGACTTTGCCCTCATATATTCCTGAGAGACTAAATATATAGCTAAAAGAGGTAATAGGAAATGCATTTATCCTGCTATGTCAATAAAATAGGAAGAAAAGATTTAAGCCCTCCAAGTATAAGTATTAGTGAATGCAAAGACTGCATGTTGGAATGAATATATTTAAATCAACATATAATTTAGCATATGTCCTTTTAGAATTTCTTTTTATGACTTAAAAATTCTAACATGCATAAACTGTCAGGAAAACTTTCATAGCTCTCTTTAAAGGGAAACGATCAATATACAAACTCTACTCCTAATTATATATCCCAAACATAAGAAGACATACGTCCATACAAAGATTTTCACATGAAAATTCCTAACAGCTCTTAAACAGTAATTGTTTTGGTGCAAGTTCTCTCTATACAGCTCAGATTCCTGTTTCAGGAATGATACTCTTGTTTTCAGCCTCCTTAGTGCTGGGATTACAGGTAAGAGTGAACGTGTCCAGACTCCAATGCCAGTTCAGTGTGCCTAAGAGCAGGGCTGGCGCAGCATGAAGTGCCAGGGATCAAACCCTGGCCTCTGCACTTACCTAAGCAAGAACTTAGTCCACTGAGTTATCTCTTGGACCTTAAGCAATAGTTTTAATTTAGGAGCAATGGCAATACCCATCAGAATGTGAGTCAATAAAGAAACGGTGGCATATCCACACAAAGGAATAATATTCAGCAATTTAAAAAAATATTACTAAGCTATACCACAGCTAGGTATCAGTTTTTTTAATGTGCTGTGTTAAACAAGTACAGAAATAATATATGATATACAGGAGTACATTTATATGAAAGTCTACAGAAGAAATTCAATGCTAAAGGGCCACAATGCAGTGGATCCTGGTACTGAGGATGGTGATGGGGAGGTTTCCTGGGAAGGGACAAAAAAAATTGAGTGTAATGGAAATATTCTTTATTTGGTTATAATGTTCACATATGTAGATTATTTGTCAAAGTATGTTGAACTCTACACCTAAGCTTGTTTGTTCTATTGTAAGCATATTATACTGCCACAAATTGCATCTGATTTGTAAAAATAATTCTAAGGGTGTTTCTCTCACATACATATCCCCAATAAAACTTCTTTCCACATAACTCCATGGCTGTGTCTGATTCCCAAAGACTCAACACTACTAATATCATCTGCCATACAAGAATGCCAGCTAGTTTGCTTACTGATAAGGTTATGCAGCATGACCCTGAAAACCTCTGTAGATGGGGAAGCAGGTTATGTACACACCATTCTGACACTGTCAATAGGTGTTCATAACTGCTGACAAGCTGAGCCAAACTGAAGCTCGGCAAGCTTCCTAATCGTTGCTTAGAACCTGCTAAAAAGACCTCAGTGGGTAATAAAGTAGAGGCAGTTGCTTGCAACACTATGTACGGACTCATTTTGGGTAAGGGCGAGTACATACTTAAGTGTATAATAGAAGTTTTTATTCTTTGCTGACTTTAGGTAGCCTGGAGGTTTTTTTCTTTTTCTCTAAATGTAAAGCATTAGTGTAAACAGTGTAACAATTGATATTTTATACATCTACTTATTTATTCACTTATCTTGTGTTTTCTAGCATTTGAGTTAGAAAACAACCACAGACATAAAACCTCAGGATCTTTATAATTCCATATTGGTGTGAGTGTTTAATCAACCCAGGGAGGAGGCCAGCACAAAACAGGATTCTGCCTGGAGCACCCACCCTGCTGATAGGTACATTTAGAATGAGGAGAGTCTAGGGAAGTTATGCTTCTGTCCTGGGAGCTTGGTAAAATTCAAGCAAGAAGGAATTACTGCTGAGGCAATTTTAAATAACATAGCAGAGAAAACTTCAATCCCTGGGCAATGACTAGTTGCAGCTAAGGAGAATTCATCTATAACGTTGATACCGTTCCTTAAGGAATGTCTTGCTAGCTGTACTATAAGAACAGGGAAGATTTTTGTTGTTTGTTTTGTCAATTCTTTGGACTTAAACCACTTCGAGATGAAAATTATTTCTAGATATTAAAAGTGGGGTGACTTGGAATGTAAACGTGGAATGAGACAGATTTTAAATATAAACTTTTGTGGGCTGGTCAAATAGCTCAGCGGATTAAAGTACCTGCAAGCAGGCACAGGGCCCATGGTTTCCATCCTCCCTGGGCTCACTGAGATGGCAATTGAGACTGGGCGTGGTGGTGTGTGCCTATAATCCCACCTCTTGGGAGGCTGTAAACAAGCAGATCACTAAGAGTCTGATCTAGTAGTGAGACCCTGAACACTCTGTAGACCCTTCCCTAAAACATTAAAAAAAAATAAACTTTTGTAAGATACTCACAAGCTCTTAATAAAATTCAAAGATACTAAATTGTACTCAAAACTGAAAGCAATGTGACCTGAACAATCATTACCAATTTAATTATTTATACTCATCAGGTTGTTTATAAGAGTACGTAGGACAAGATGTGTGTTTGTGTGTGTGTGTGTGTGTGTGTGTGTGTATGTGTGTGTAAAAGAGAGTTCTCTCTTTTAAATTTTTCATGTATAAAGAAAAGGACAAGTCACTCAAAATGTTGGGGATTTATTACAGGTTATACAAGAACTGTTAATTTTTGGTAAAGGAAGATTCAATTCTCTGGGGACTAAGATTTCTCACACTGATCTTGTGTGAAGATGCTCTAAAGACCAGCCTTTCCCTTCATACTGTTCTCATACAAATAGTACCATGAAATCACAATGCTAATGAACTTGCTTTCAGTTCTCAGCATCTCCTTTTCCATTTCTTTATCTACTCATTGTCTTCCTACTTCTTTATTGCCTTTTTAATCCCCCAATTGAAGTTACAAGTTCTTTGCTCTAGAATCTATGTGCCTCAATATAAATCCAGAAAGAGAAGACATAACACCAAAAGTGTTGTTCCTAGTTTTCTGGTTGTCTGACATTGCATTTCCTTTTGTACACTGTGGGGAATTCCTTATCTGATTTGTTTATGGGACACAGAAAGTACCTCTGCTAAGGTTTGCTCACTACCTATTGCAACTAGACTTAAACCACACACACACACACACACACACACACACACACACACACACACAAAAGTACAGGATCTATGACTAGCTAACTGAAGCTCTAGTGAAAAATTCTAATATCACCATCACAACAGATTAATGTTTTATCTGTGTTGCAGGTGAAGTGGTGTCACCTAGCGAGATTCAGGATGGCAGTAGTAGTGTACAGCTGCACCACTGGGTGCTGTGGGTTAGCAGGACAAGTCTTGGTGCCAATCTCTAGATCCACTGTTTCTTCTTATATTAAAGCTTCCTATTTCTGCCTTGTCTGATTCTGTAAGACATCTATTATTTTGCTGAGAAACATTCTTTTCATTTTTGACAGAGAGAATCTGTTTCTGTGGTTTGCACCTAAGAAATGTTATGGACATTTTGCCTGATTTACGGCATCATACTTCTTAAGAGGGTGCTGCTCACTTTTTATTTTTTCTTTAAAAAAAACCTTTTTGTTTACTCTACAGATGGTTGTATTTTGCACAGGATACAGTATGTGGTGCCATAGGCTGTGATCAGTGTAGCCAGGCACACGCTTTTGTTGCACTCTGTGTACTAGACGCCATCTATGTCCATTTTCCTTTAGAAAGGAGTCGTGAACCTGCTCAGTGTTGGAGTAAGGCACTGATTTTGTCCTCAAAGAACTTATAGTCAAGTTATAACCCTGTAGGGCACTGAAAATTTGTTATAATCATTATAAATGACCTTTGGGATCACACTATGTCTCTACTCATCTATAAATCATTTAGGATTTGAATTTGTCATAATAAGCAAATGTCTACATAATTTAAGAGGCTTTTACAGAACTAAGTGATACATAGCAGCCAGATCCAGGAAAGGTTGATTTGAAATGTATTAAGAGTACCTAGGATTTCTTAAAAAATGGATATGTAGACAGAGAAGAATAATATAGCCCATAAGGAAAAATAGCTAGAGGCAGTAAAATGAAATTAAAATATGATCTCCCTCTCACTCCAAATACCTGAATGATTATCAGTTTGACAAACATCTCTCATTTATCCAAACTCAACTTTACACAAGTGCCTACAGGCTATATTGTTGATAAAACAGTTGAAGCATTCATAGGGGAAAACATTTTTAAACTGCTTGATACACAAAATCATATTAGTCCTAAAAACAGATGGGTATTTACCCTTGCAATATTCAACAAATTTAAAGTACCCAAAGGACTGATAAATTTAGATATTTTAATAGTTTGCATTTTTTTTTTTTACTTACAAAGGAGGGATATGATCAACTGCATTGGGTTATATAATTAGCATCTAGATGTAGAAGAATCTAACTAGGTTTTAATATAATCTAGACAAAGGCAGATTCCACTTTATAGATCACACTATATCACATGTTTTCAATTGCTAATGTGCCAAGATCTTAACAAAGAAATAGCTGAAATCACATATTAACGCACATATTTCTTATACCTTTATCTGGTAAGTGAAGGATCTGTGGAAATACATAAATATAGTAAATCTGAACTTACGTCCTTATTGGAATACTCGCAGCCACCCTGAAGCTAACCAAGAAGGCTTTATGAGCAGTAGCATTGAGTTATAAGAAACAAACATAAAATAACCCCAAATAGTCCTGTATTTGAAGTATAGACAAAGTGAATCAGAATGCAGCTTAAGAAGGGAGTAATTAATTGCTTCCACATATAGTTTTTGAGTATGTATGAGGGTTTTGGAGTTTGATAAATGGTCAGTGGGACTGACAGCTTGATTTGCCTGAGAGATTCCCAGAAGATAAGTAAAGTACTCTTTAGGGTTGTGTCTGGGTTGGTCATGGATCAAGGCCTGGAGTCATAGAGCTTTTGCCTGGCTCCATCTCTGCCGTGCTATTTCTCAGCTCTTAGTCATGGTCCCCAGTAACTAAGATACTCTGTTCTGCCATGAAGTTTTTGCCTCTGAAGCCATGGGCCAAACTGAATCTCTCTTCCCTTCAGTCAGGGGTGTCAGGTTTTTGCTCCACCACAGAGAAGGCCACCAGTAGAAAGACACAACAATGAGAGTGATTATAGTTGAGGGACACACAAAATGGCACCAGGAGGAGTAGTGCATATGGGACAACAAAGAGACAAAGACTACAAAAAAAGATATGCCACAATCTAAGTATTGGTAGCATAATGTACAATGGGAAAATAGCTATTGTATATCACAGCAGCAGGGAGACGACATAGATAATTATTCCTCTAGAGTTAAGAATCCTTATCCAAAAGATCTTGGCCTTACTCTTTAGACATTAACACATAGAAGGAACATGTTTAAATCCATGTTTTAGGAACATAACCCTTTTCTATGAATTGTATACATACTTTAGCATTTTGCTATTCAATACATTTAGAATGACAATATTTATATAAATTTTTCTTGTTATGGCGTACACATTTTTGGTGGACTCTGTACAATCTGTGGAATATGTAGGGTGAGAAAAAGCCTAAGAAAAGAGATCCATCATAGAAATATAATTTACTGAATACACAAGTGCCTATGAGTATCAGAAATTTCAAGCAGCCTGTGATGTCACTTTAGCTATAGAAACCACATACTTTTCAGATAAGGATACAGTAGATCTGGGAGAAGGAAATCCAGAGTAGCTCTACAGGTCCTAACTGCTGAGGACAGCAATTTCTCCAACCAAGTGATACATAAAAGGTAAGCATATTTGGGGGAGAAAACAGTGAATGAGTTTTAGATATAGTAGCTGTACTGATGTTCAGTTTACAGGATACATAGATCAAATAATTTGACTGAGAGTTAAGAGGAATTTGGCTTTTAAGATCAAAGTTTCAGAAAAAAATGTAAAGATGTATTATTATACAGATAGAAGGTGACTGAAGTCTTCTGAATGGATGAGAAGGTGGTAAAAAAGAGATTAACTTTGGGAATCACTGATATTAAACTTCTGATGCCTTGTGATGGAGAGAGAAAGACAGGGGGAGAGAGAGAGAGAGAGAGAGAGAGAGAGAGAGAGAGAGAGAGAGAGAGAGAGACCTAAAAAACTACATGTGAGAAGTGTAACTTCATTTAGGGAGATGTGGTTCAGGTAAATACTGTAGCGAAATCAGGTAGGAGAATTATGGAAAGGCAAACAATACATTACACCATTAGAGTCACTCTCAGGTTATTATTATGTAGTTAGAGAGAGACATAACAGATATAGAAAACAGATTGTAATATATATTTGCTAATATACTTACACACAGCAAAAGAAAACCAACAAAAATATTGTAAATCATGAAATCTAGAACCATATGACATTAAAAACATATGCAGTAAATATGTGAGAATTGTTTTCACAAATAGTGAAACAATTAGAACTAGTGACAAGGGTAAAGCGATCATTTGTCATATTAAGCAACAGTGCATGAAATATAGGTTCAGTCTTCAGTATTCCGCATGTGAAAAGGCAGTGTTCCTAGCAGGATTTACTAGAGAGGGTCTCTTCCTTCAGTGGTGGTGCTTGCCCTTTTGTCAAAGAAAAATAAGATAGGTGAGTGTGCCTGGAGTTGTTTCTGCATTTTTAAATTCTGTTCCATTGACTCTCAAGTCTATTTCTTTGCCAATACCATGCTTTTTTATCATAGTAACTTTGTAGTATAACTTCAAATCAGTGACTCTTATGTCCTCTCCCTTGCCCTTTCTGACCAGAACTGCTTTTTCTAATCCAGTTTTCTTTGATTCCATATGAATATTATGATGCTTTCTCTAGTTCTGTTAGGTATGATCTCAGTATTTTGATTTAGATCACATTAAATCCTTATGATAGGTTGGACACTACATTGGTTCTGCCCATCCAAGAACAGTGGATGTCTTTTATTTCCTGGTCTCCTCTTCCATCTTCCACTTCAGTGTATTGCACCTTTTAGTGTAGAGCTCTTTTACATCTTTCGTTAGATTGATTCGTATTTCATTTTTCTTTACGCTATTGTGGTTTTCATGGTTTCTCTCAAAGTCAGTTTGTTACTAGCATAGAGGAATGCTATTGATTTTTGAATGTTGACTTTGTATCCTGCTATCCTACTGAATTTGGTTATTAAGCCTAGAAGTCTTTCAGTGGAGTTTTTAGCATTATATATGTATAGTATCATAGTATCAGCAAATAATGATAGCTTAGCTTCTCTCTCTCTCTCTCTCTCTCTCTCTCTCTCTCTCTCTCTCTCTCTGTGTTTCT
>NW_004524650.1:3067655-3081858 GCF_000260255.1 Octodon degus | reverse complement strand
TCTCTCTCTCTCTCTCTCTCTCTCTCTCTCTCTCTCTATTTCTCTGCCTAACATTTCCCTAACTGTATTGAACAGGAGTGGTGATAGTGGGCATCATTGTCTTCTTCCTGTTTAATAGTGAATTTTTTATACCTCTGACTAATTAATATGATATATATTGTTGGTTTATCATAGATGGTTTTTAATCAGATTGATATAAATACTTTTATTGCCAATATCTTTAGATTTTTGTAATGAATGGGTGTCATTCTGTCAAATACTTTTTCTGCATCTGTTGAGATGAGCATACATATAGAGTAAAAGAACATATATTGTTTTTAAAGGTGTCAGTTATAATTTAAACAATAGTTCTGAATTCTTACAGTGTGATCAATGACAGTATAAGATCTCAAAGAAGAACTTGATTAATTAAATATATAAAAATTTAGAAGTTTTATTAAACTCAAATAAGATAAAACAATGATTTCCAAACAATATAAAAATTACATATGCACAACACTCAATATTTTACTAAATGCTTTCACATACATTAAATGTTTTGTGCCTAAAAAATTCCACTTTATTGTTTTCTAAGACTATCCCTAGGACAACTCTTCTTGCAACACTTAATCATCAAATTTATGAATTTGATCTCTTTCCTATAATGCTACAGATTAAAATTATATCTTTTATCTTAAACAAAAAGAATAACTGTTGACTATAATTTATTTTTTTACATTATTTGTTCAAATGTTATTTTCAAGATAGTGTTTTTCTAATTATAAAAGATAATTTTCTAATTATTGTGGAAGAAAATAAAGCCTTGTTTAAAAGTAATTGCTGAAAAAAAAACTAAATAAGATGTTCAAAACTGTCTTTCTTTTAACTAAGAACACATATTTCTCATAATTTAATGTTGATCAATTTTAGTACATACCATGCATTTTTATTGTATATCATCTATATTCCAAATGTCATTAAAATTTTAAAATACTCAACTAATAATTCACATAATAGATTATATAGATGTATTCTGTCTTAACTTCCTTCATTATTTATTTTCCCAATTCTTAGTCTCTTGTGATTGCACAAAAAAAATACAGGTTTTTAAAACATATGACACCTTAAAAGACCTAAGCAGCCAATAGTCCTCTGCCTGGCCACAAGAGTGGAAACTTACATTGCTATGCTATATGGGGGCAACTGTTAAAGTTAACAGAAGCGTGTCTTTCAGTTGATGCAAAGTTCCACCTATGATCCAACAATCAGCTTTTAGCATCTTCTCAAACTCCCAACAGAGCAAAGTATGTAGGGTTTCTATGCCTGATCTACTGTAGATCCCTCCAAAATAGCACATGAACAATTCAACTCCTCCTCACACTGTATAACTGAAGCCTCTACTATTCGTAATGGAATTCCCTGAAGCTTATCATGATAGATAGATATCCCTTTTAGGAAATAATAGTAATAGTGTTATAGTTTAGCTGCAATTTTTGTATAAATAAGAAATATACAACAGCCAACATTTTATCTGTAAACCATGAAATTCAGGCAGAACCAATCACTATGTATATGTGTTAGGACAATCACATTAGTTCACTTATGTTTAATGGCCAGACCAAAATTTATTACTGTTATTTCCTCCTCCATCCACAATAACCTTCCTCCTTCATATCATGAACACATGCTAGAGTCATTGAGAAAATAAATTTGCTCTTTTATTTTTCAGTAGAAATTAAGTAGATGGATGAGTGGACATTTTTATTACTTATTACATAACTGGACACTGACAAAATATTTGAAAAGTAGTGATAAATTATACATTGCAAAAGATATATTAGTTAAAATAGATGCTGAAGCTGCATAGCCTTAACAGGTGCGGGTGGGGTGGGGAGGGGGATACTCATATTGCACTGATTTAGTACCATAAACATGGTAGTAGAATGCAGTCTCTTGTTGCTCATCCAAGGGTCATATTTTCACATTAAAATGCTTAAAGCTTGCTGAAATTTATTGTGATTATATTGCAATAATCAATAGAGAAAAGTTTTTTATTTCTAACTTAATATTATTTTCATTATTTCATAAAAATGAGTTTATTTGATATCTTTGTGTTATTTTATATTTAACTAAAACTAACATTTTGTTTAACTTAGAGAAAATATTTCCCAGGTAGATGAGAAGCACTTCTCAACATTACTTCCTGGATTTTTTGGTCAATATTTTGGGATGAACCTAAACTTCAAGAATCTTTTCTTAAAGAAAGGCAGAAGGCCAGCCAGATAGTTTAGTGGACTAAAACACCTACTTAGGCAGGCGCAGCAACCGGGATTCCATCCCTGGCAGCGTGAGACAGGGCATGGTGGTGCGTGCCTGTAATCCCAGCTCTTGGGAGGCTGAATACAGGAGAATCACTGAGTCTAATTTGTGTAGTGAGACCCTCTAGACCCTGTACTAAATACATTAAAAATATACAGTGAATCATAAAAAAAGAAAGGTAAAGAAGAGGCATAATGGTATATTTAAATTTTATTAAGATTTCATGAATAGGAAGAAGTTTCACAAAAATATACTTTATTATTTATGACTGCTACCAATGTAAATTTGTATAAATTCCTTTCATAGTAATGTCATTAATTTTGAATTATCAATATCATAATGAAAACAACTATTTACATGACAAGAAGATTAAAAATTGCATACTTTTTTCTGGAATGTAACCAGAGTTACCAGTGTAGACTTTTAATTATTTATTACAATATTTAATTATGGGTAAGATGATGTTGGACGGGCACTGGGATATTGCACTAGGTCAGTTTAAAGAATGATTCAGAGTCACTGGGCTTGAATGACACACTAGGTGAATGTCTGACACTACATTGGGTATACAAATATACATAAAAGAATGATAGATCTTTTCTGTCATATGATCTCTACCATATCAGTACTAGAATTTAAATATATACATATAATGACATTTTATTTCTATGATATGTGTCATGAATTCTATGATACCAACACATGTAATGACTATGAAGAATAGTTAGCAATATGATTTGGGTCTCTGAAAATTTCTAATTCAGAGTATAGTGTTCAGTCAGTCTATCTATCTATCTATCTATCTATCTATCTATCTATCTATCTTTCTCTAAAATTAACATAAAACATAAAATTAAGACTTCACTGATATTTCTTTCTTGTTATTTAAGAAATAGACAACTTTTTGCAAATTATTCTCTGTTCCAGCCTGATTCAATACAAGGTGAAGTCACAAAATTACATGATTTCCTTGCTATAAAAGAAGTTTTAAAAAATGCTTTTTTGATTATCAGAGCCATAAAGAAATTGTAAAGCTGATCAGTCTGTTCTCCTGTGTATCCACCTTCTTGCCCTGGGCTCATTGTTATGTTTGTTGTGGAATGAAGATCAGATCCTGTAACCACAGTAACCAACATATGTGCATGTAAACAGGCATCATCATCCATATTCATCTCATTTGTATAAGACTGTTTGTAACTAGTACCATAGTTCCTTGAAAAAAAAAATAGCTAACCAGAAAATAAATACTACCATGACATTTCAGGATACTCCTTACATAACCCTTCGCCCAAAAATAAGCCTCCATTAGGACTGTCAGCCAGGCAGATGCATTTAGTATGTGCACTGCAACACATGACCAATGTATTGAATTATACAGTAATATTAATATCTGACTAAACATAAATAAATAACATTATTGAAATTAATATTTAAAATATATGATGATGTGAATTAGGTATGTGTAATGCCCAATCAGGCACCTTTGGAAGAGAGGTAAATGCCTGTGTAAACAGATGAACCCGAGACTCATTCTCATGCCGAATTACCAATTGGAGGACAGACACAATGTTCAGATAATGCACACATTTGATAACAAATGGATATGGGGGTGTCTAATACAAATCTTCCTAATTCAATATGTTGTGCATTGTAATGGTTGAACTTAATGCATTTGTGTACAATAAAGAAATATTTTCTGATTTTTGTTGTCTGCAATTTTTTGTTGCTCCTGTGTGGACCACTATTTACTGTCATCATTTGGTTTCCACTCCTGTATCATAAATCTTTGATTATCACTTGATTTAATTGCAACTCTGTGAAGCCTGGCTTCCAAAAGGTTGTGATGTACACGAAGAATGCATAGGATAAAATGACAGCTGTGTTTTCATCACACTAGGAGCAGGCTGCATGGACAAGAACTGCACATTTAAGGAAGGTTCTACTGCCAGAAAGGAAGAGGAGGCACAAGAAATTCAGGCCAGAATTCGGGGTTTGGAGAGGTAGGATGATGTTCCAGAAGGAGGTGACATGACTATTTGAATAAATTTAGATTATTGTGCATGAATAAATGCAGACTGTTATACATGAGTAAATGTAGATTGCTGTACATGAACAGATAAGACAGCTCCTGAAAATAAGTTCTACTGTATTTGGAGCAAAAATTAGTATAACATTTAGTCTTATTTTCAGGAAATACTGTCTATATAAACAGGCTATAATGATTTTTACTTGGTGACACTCATTCATTTAACAAATATTTATTTAATTATTACTTTACCTGTTGGGGATTAACAATAAACAAGACAAAGTTACTGTTTTCATTCTAATGTAAAATTTAGAAAAAGAGAAAAAATCAGTTAATTTCAAGTAGCAGGTAAATACCTATCAGCGTAGAGGATTAAGGAGAGGGAAAGCTAGCAAGCAAGGCTGTCACATTTAGCTGTATTTCCTACAATGCCACAAAACATCGATATTATTTTATAGTTGTCTTAAATTATTTTAAATTCATGAATGTGTTTTTCTGTTTCCTTTTTCCCAGGACAAAATATGTGGCACAACACAGAGGAGAGATTTAGTTTGTCTCATGATTTTGGATAGTTCTGTCTACAGGTCCAAGTCTGAAACACCATGGCAGAGGAGTATGGCCTAGTGAAGCTACTCTCTTAATGGTGCCTTGGATGTGGAGCACAGGGGAAAGCTGCTGGAGTGCAAGGAGCTAGGAAGCTGACCCAAGCCCCTACAAACACAGGAGGGTACTTATTTAATTTGCTAGGTGTCTGTCATAATCCAGTCAAGGTCACAATGATGAGGCCCATAATAATATTAGCACACAAAAACTGAAACAGATGTACTACTCATTTACTAAATATCCATCACTTTTGATAAAACTTTATTAGAATGAAATTCTATATAATGCAAAAGTTATAGTCTGGTATTTATATAATCATTTCTTATTTCTACATCCACTTCTATGTTTAACGCAGTAACAGAAAACTGAGATGCAGGTGTGAGGAAGCTTGGTTAATTCTCAGCCAAGTGACTCACTTGTGCCAGCCTCTCTGCATGATTCAGATGTTCTGCAGAGCTGCACATAATCATACTTTATGCGAAATCTTTCTCCGAAAGTTACAACAGCTAATTTTTGCACTTACATTGTTGGGGTTTATGGCTTGGAATGAGATGTTCTCCTCAAGGGAGGAATGGAGAAAGGATGAAAGGAGGACTGAAGCAGACTAGACCTTAGAAACTGGATTAACTCTTCCGGAGCATTCTGAACCTTGAGTTTGACAACAAATTAAAGATGAGGCCAACTATTTAGAGCAAATTAATGATGGAAGTACAAAGGTAGTTTCTTTGCTCAAACATAGATATAGGGTAAGATAAAATCAATCAAATAATTTTGCTTGTATTAAGGAAATTAATTATATTTCTACTTGAGATATACAATGGTTAGATCAGGGCAGGAATTTGGAAAATATAATGCCATTGTACATTGGCGTATCATTCTTACTCTTTTACCTGTAACCAGGACTTATTATACTGAAAGAAATGGTGCTGTTTCTCTCCTCTTCAAGTTGTATTTCCAAGTGTGTTTATTCCTTCTGAGACCCTATTGAGATGATCATTGTTCAATATCTTCCCTATGGGTCTCTAGGAACACTGAAAATTTATGTAAATCTCTTCATCTATATGCATTGTCGGGAACCATGCAACTCTCATGTCCAGTTCTTCTTCTGTCTGGAGCTCTTTGGTCTGAGGGACTTCTTTAAAATGATGATACATTTCATAATCGCATGATGAGCTCTGAGACAGTTTTTCAGCTTCTACTTTATAACTTCCCTCATATAAAGATGGCAAACTGCTTTTGAAAAATTCAGAGTAATTAAATGGAAATCTGTATGTATAGACTTATTTCAACTATCTCACAAAAACATTGGTTTTATTAAAGATACACAAATAGATGTATGTATGTGTGCATATATATGAGTATATGAGCTATACATGTAGCTATGCACATATACACACACCTCTGTATTAGTAAATATAATAAGGGTGGCAGTAATATGAAACTAGAAGCAGCAATGGTGTCACTACAGCTGATTTTTTTGAGCTAGGATAAAGTCTGAATTTTCAGTTGTAAGAGATATCTTTATCTTCTTAAAGTGAAATGCCCATTTACAGCGCAAAAACAGTTTTAAAAAGTGATAGTGATGACTCATCATTTATGGGAATAATTGTTTTCAGCTTTCAAGTCATCTAATATAAATCATACACTCAGTAAAAATAAATTGTGACTGATAGACAAATCAGGGCAATTCTTCATTATTATTGACTATACACTAACAAGCATAAGAAGCAAGAATTAAAGAAAACTACTATGCTGAGTAAATCTCTGATGTTCCTAGACTATATCTTTGCAGTTTCAACTATTTGTGAATGATTCTGTGGAACATATAATAATATATGTTCTGTAAGAAATCTGAATCATGCACTGAGGCTTGAGTGAGTGAGTCATTTGCTGAAATGAGATTCATCGTTGAGTGCTTTTCTTCCTAGCAACTACATTGAAGGAAAGCTTTGACATTTTTAAGTTTTACTTAGAGGATAAAATAATTTTTGAACAGATCAAAAATGTTTTTCATGTAAAATAACTCCCAAAGAAAGTCAATTGCTAATTCTTATGATGGAAATTATGAAAAAAGTAAAATAGTTTTTTTTAAATGGATGGGTCTTGGCCAGAAAATAGAACATCTGAATAAATTAAGCAGTGACTCAGATAAAAATGAGTACACCATATGCTCTATATGGGAACAAGAAGAAGTGATGTTTGAAAATGTTTCAGCCAATGCTTAATTCAGAATTAATGTTAATAGCATCAGAAATTACTTTAGCTCTGCTTCTATAGAATCATTAGGGGTCTACAGGGATCATTTAAATATTTCAGTTATCCTTTACTGCATTTTATGAAGAAAATTATATATTATAGTGCTACCTGGGGACATGAAAAGCCCTGAGACATATCCCTTATGAATATCTGTGTCTCAGTACGAGTAGATTTCCTTTTCCTCTATTATTTCTTGTTAATTCTTCAATAATTGCTAAAATTTGGCTTAGCTCACTTATTAGCAAACTTTACTTTTTAAGAAAAGTCAAGGTTTCCAAGTCATATTTACATTTTCCTGCAAAATATCTAGAAACTTAAGACTTGGAAATATCTGAGTGCTACCACTGACCATGGTTAAATGTTATTCTTGCAGCTTGATTGCACTGAACTCATTTTTCTATACCTCAGACATTACATTCTACATAACTGCATAGTATGTGTTCAAAAATAACTTTCAGGCTAGAGGAGAAGGTACAGTTTGCACTGTCATGGTACGAAGTCATGTGGAGGGGAGGTGCAGAGTTGGAGGCTTCATGAGAAGAGTATGGGCTCTGGACGGCTAAGCGGCTGCTTTCCTGTGCTGATGTGTGCTGGTGCTTATCAGCTGGGTGACAGGTGCCTGATCCATTGTAGGAGACCAAGAAGTTTTAATGGCCGGATAAACAGCAGAGCTTAAGGGAACAGTAACTATAGTCAGAAATGCTCAGCAGAACTATTGAGCGTCTCCTCAGAGAACAAATGTGCAGGCAGACACTGGTGGGAAATCTGCACTGTTTCCCAAGGATGGACAACAATATGGGAGGGGGCAAGAAAACTAGCACACATCAGAGAAGGAGAGGGAGCAAGACTAGCACAATGCAGATTCTGAGGAGGATGGGGAGAATTCAGACCAAATTGGAGGCTTTCTTTAAAAAGATGGATGTGGTTCTCTGTGGTACTTTTTAGAGAAAGTATATATTTTATTTTACGTAATGTTTTCTTTTGCAATATACATAGGGCACTTTGCTGTCAGCTTTTATAGAGGTTGCGTTGTAGACTGAATGAGAAGATGTTTCCTATCACAGAAGCAGTCTTCCATCTTTCCATGGCTGTAGTTTCTCTAATCAAATTCAGCTCAGCAGACCTCCAGCTTAGGTGTTCTCATCACTCAACGTTCATCAGTTATTAAACGCACACCCACGCATGCACGCACACACGCAAGTGTACACACATGCACACACACACACACACACACACACACACACACACACAGCTCAAGGTCCAATACTTTAAAAAGGAGAGATCTCATGAATCTTTTTTCAAAAATTTCACAGGTGATTCCAATGTTCAGAAATGATTAGGGGAAAAACTTTTAGACCATATTTTCTTTCTTAGAAATTCTTCAAAACATGGGACAAAGGGGGAATCTACTCAGGCTCTGGTACCCTTGCAGGGATCACTGTATATGGAATATATAGCATTTGTTGTACAATGAGCCTGCTCTGGGTATGGTGGCTCTCCCTGAGCTGGTCACGTCACCACAGTCCTTGGCGTCACCTCCTCTGTTTTGTTACTTCAGCAGATGGGTATTAATCAGAAATTTAACTCAGAAGTCCTTACATAGCATGTTAGAAAGTAAAATGGAACATTTACCTCAAAACAGGCCACAGACTACCCCTTCTCCATCTTTATGTTCCCTCCTATTTTCCCTCTCCCAGTGCTCTGAAGCTACCTAGACCCTTTAATTCACATAGGTGTACCATTCTCCATGTCTCGGTAAAATTCTATATACTATTTTCAAGTATTTAAGTAAGTTAAAAATAGCTAAGTGGTCGTTCCCTACAATCATATTTACATTTTAAAAGAAAGCTCATGTGCTGAGAAGGCGACTGAGACTGGGTGTGGTGGAGCGTGCCTATATTCCTAGCACTTGGGAGACTGAAAACAGGAGGATTACTACAAGTCCGATCTGTGTACTGAGACTCTGTAGACCTTCTACTAAATACATTTTTTAAAAAAGGAAAGCTTAAAAGAACAATAGCACAACAAAACATTCTTTATCTAATGGAAGGACTTAAGAATGGAGGATAATTCTGCTGAAAATGTAAATCTGAAAATATGAGATATTATATGTTCAGCAAGTACCTCTTACTCAGAATCTGCACAGTGTTCAGACTAACCCTAAGTAAGCAGATACTGTATTGATGAGCTCAGATAAAGTTTAGAAGCCATATAGCATTTGAAAGAAAGATCACATGGATTATTTAAAAAATCATTTATGTTAAAATAACCAGACATTAAGCCAGATGGTGTTTATTCGGAGTAGGTGCACAATAAATCTTTGTAGAATAAATGAATAGCTAACACCTTTAAATGATGTCAAGCAAAGAGAATTGAAACCAGAACAATGAAAGGTGAAGTCTACTTCTGATTTAGGATCAAAATGAAAATGAACCAGCATGTAATATTATATATACTGACATGGTCTCAGAGAAGAATGTTAACCAGTAAAATAAAATTTTAAGAAATGGGAGATAATTTCAGTGGGAGGATATAAATAAGATCAAATTCTGTGAAGGAAAAGATAAAATAGAAGATTAGAATGTGTTGTTGGTGACTATTTAGAGAGTTGTTGAATAGAGTTGGAGAACAGTCAGTAAGGTTTTAGAAAGCAGAAGAAGAGAAGGGAGACAAATACAGACATGATGGGAGAAGGGATGGTAGTGCTGAAGCAAGGTGCCTTTCAAGATCTTGGATGTGCATATCAAAAATCAGGACAGGGTGGTGCAGATAAAGAAATAAAAATATTAAAGAGAAAGAAAAAAATATAAAGGAAAGTGACTAGACTCCTTCTGAGCACATGCACAGGGAAGTCTCTTTTGGAAAGGAGGAAGAGCTCCTCTCTCTGCCATTGTGGGTATAGTGCTGACTAGAAACACAGACTCCTAGCAGGGTCAGCAGAGAAAAAGCAAGCACAGCTTCTGGGGACTGCACCAGATGTGCTCCTGAAGGATGCCCTGTGCAATCAGAAGCCAAAAGATGCTGGGGCAAATCAACACCTAAAGTGCCACTAACTGGCCACTAAGTGATGTTTTGAGGCCTCAAATAAGAGCACTTCAGGGAGTGGAAGAGAGGTCCCAGAAGATGTGAAGTTCGTACAGCAGGTCTCTTGGCCGCTGGTCAACCCAGGCACATGTCCTCCTGTGCTCTGCTCATGTGGGGAGAGCGCAGCTGCTGCGTTTCAGGCTCTGGGAGTGCGGTTGCCTTGCCCTGCTGGGCAGGCAGACTTGGGAACTTTGGGAGTCGTGAAGAGGTGAGCAAATTGCTCCAGTTATCCACAATGGAAGCAACTGACTTTGTTCTACTTGCTTCTAGAGTCTTGGACCGCATCTTATATGTTTCTTATTGAAGGCATTCAGGTGTGTCACTGATTAATCACAAGTCTCCTAGAAAAAGTCTTGCATTATTCACAGCCTTCACCACTGCCGAAGAGTACCTTCAGCACTGACCTGTTCTTATGTGACAAGATTCTGTACTTGTGAGAGGGAGGGCAAGCTGAACAGGTAGCTGCTATTGTGAAAGGGCTGATGACTGAGATCCAGGAGAACACTATTTTGACATAATGTGTTTTCTCAAGGAGATGCAATCATAAAATTAAAAAAAATCATAATTAAACTAGCGATTGTGATTTTTCAGAGTTCTCAAATCAAATAGTGAGAGAAAAAGACAGCTGAATTAGTTGTGTGGACAATCAAATGAAAAAGGGAAAGAAAAAAGAAGAAAATTAGAGGAAGACCCAGGTGCCATAATATGCAGAAATGAAAAATCTAGATGTGGAAAAAATGGAGCATGTCTCCGAATAGAAGGATTTTTTTCCGAATGAGCTCACTAAGATCAATGGGATTAATTTTATAAAAAGCCACACACCTAGACATAATCAGGGGAAATGTCTGACCTCCAATGCTAATGAAAAAATTCTTTCTTCTACCCAGAACAAAAAAAAAAATAGTTTTCTTACAAAAGAAAGATTATCTGGCTTTCTAGTAAAAGGACTGTGATCCAAAAATCCTTGTACCAGCTAATACAATACTCAAATGTTCAGGAAAAAAACACAATGGTTTTCAATATCCAGGAATTCAAATAATATGCCACCCATGTACTGACATCGCATCTGAAGAAAATTCTCCAGGAAATGTTAACAGCCTCAGAACAATTCCATCAGAAGCAACTCTTTTTCCACCAATAGGAGGAAAGAACAGAACAATAAATGGTATTAAGCATTCTGAAATTTTTCATGATGATAATTCTATCATTAAGACTTAGAATAGAAATTATCCTATAATTCTCAAGGTTTATACGTGTGTCTGTTTAACAAAAGACTGTAACTAAAAATTTTTAGCTACTCAGCAAACCCCAAGAATTTTGAAGGGAAGAACAAAGAGGGAATAAGGCAGGAATGAGAGGAAAACTGACTAAGAAGTAGAAGAACCAGGAGTCAGGGGTGAAATGTGAAAGCAGGTTGTTCAAATGGAGCCATCATCATTATGGGAATCGGTAATAAAACATAAATATGCCTTTACACATTTAAACAATAGAACAAAGAATTTTCCAAATTAATAGAATTGTAAAGAGAAAAGAAAATGAATAAAATGAGTAAACATAAAATAATATGGAACGATAAATCAAATAGATCAGTTACAACTTGATTAATTGATTTCTCAATAAAATTTTAAAAATCTATATTGTATTTTTACAAACAGACAAAAATTATAATACAAGAATGATAATGCTAAGAAAACAATAAAAATTAGGATAAAAAACTGATGAGGACAAACTGTTGACATGAATAAAGATAAGAAATTTAAAGTAATAAAAATTATATGGATAAACTATATGTCAATAAGACAAAGTATGTAGCTTATAGCTAGAAGTCTTAAAGCTTAGCAGAAGGTTTATAACTAGGAAAAAGTGGGAAACTACAAAAACACAAGGAGCCATTTCAATATATACCTTTTTTAGATTTTGCCTCCTATAGTCAAGTGAGAATATATTACTTGTAGATAATTTCAGTGATACAATTAACAAGTTTGATTTTACAAGTGACTGCAATTGTGTAGTAACACAGCAACAAAATATATTTCTCACAAAAAAAAAAACAATCACGTGAATATACTGGACAAAAATTGGCCACAAGATGACTTCAGTAGTTTCTTCCAAACAGCTGTTTTGCATACTAGGTTCTTTGATTTGAATCTGATAAGCACATACCTATCATTTATTAACTACCAGTAGATGATGCACTACCCTCCATCCACTGCTGACATACGCAAGAAAGTGACATGAAGACTAGTTACAGAGAGAAGTCACTTAATGAATGGGAGGGTACTTTGACCCCACATGCTTTTCTCCAGTTTGTTCTGGAGTCATTACTCAGCAATATCGCCATACTTGGCCATTCCTGTGGTTTAGCTCAATGAGTCCTAGTTGCTCTCATTATGCTTAGGCTACCTTGTTTTCTACTAATATTTTCACTCAGAAATGACTTACCATTTCTCTCTTCCTATTTTTTGCCTCTTGCTACATACACATTTTTCTATACTAGAATCATGCACATGTCAATTGGATTCATATGATACCTCCAATTATGTCATGTTAAGTCATAAAAAACATAATTTACTGCAGATATATCCAGATGTTTTCCTCACCAACAAGGTTTCTCAAGGTAAATTTTTCTTATGACACATCTTCTTTTCCTTAATAATATGATTTAAGAAGATCTGTGGAATATGGTACACGCATATGAACCCATGGGATTACCATATTTATAAATCATTTCACATCATTAAAGATGGACATTTTGAGCTTTCTAGATGTGCATCCCAAAAAGGTGAGTTTCCCTTCCAGATTGTTCAGTTTACCTGCAAGGTACTGGTTTTTATTTCTTTTATTTCAGAACCCAAAAGCACGGGGATCACATAAAAAATGGCTTGCTCCTTGGTCACTCACTGTGTCATTCAGATTCTCTCCTCACCAAAATTGGGAACACACATTTTTGGGATTAGTGTTCTAGCCCTGCTCCTAATGGATACACAGTAGCTATAAGTCTTTCACAGCCAAGGCCTAATTGTTTCAGTTGTGCTGGTTCCAATTCCATGTTCAGTGATATCTGCCTTGTGTAAGGAACAGCTCAAGGCAGGGACCAGCCAAGGACACCACATTTGTGCCAAGGCAGTGTGGGATTTATTGTGCCTGGGTACAGGCAGGCAGAGGGCAAAAAGGCCATCTATAGGACCAAAGAGGACCAGGCTTTGTATAAGGCTTGAAATAAGGCAAGGGACATTAGGTGAGAAACGAGTAAATATTAGTGGTCAAACTTCTCTGACATTCTTATGCCTCAGTGGGTAAAGTCCTTGAGCCATCAGTGTAAATGTTTAGGTGTCTTCAGATGTCCAGGTTTTGAAAAATCATGACCTATCTTACTGCTTTTACTACATCCTGTATTTGCCAAGGGCAGCCCAGGTGCTGAGCTCAGAATAACGCCTCTGCTGGGGAACAGGTTGGGTGCCCGGACAGCCATGCCACAATCAAGCCTGAGAATTGGTAGCTGGAAATGGGTGATGAGAGCAGTATTTACGCCACAAAGCCCAGCATAGGCTACAAATAAGTGCATTGCTTTTAGTAGAATGACTTTTACAGAATTCTCTTGCATCCCAGGTAATTTGATAAGGGCTGAAATCTCATACTCTAGTGGGAAGAACTAAGTTAGGAAAAAAAATATTTGAACCTGATTTGCTCCTCCTGAACTAGTGAATTTATTTAAAAGGAGTTCAATGTTTTACAAAGTCATAAGGTCCTTAAGCTAATACTAATGGAAAATTTCAAGTGTGAAAGTCATCTTCTAAAATGATAAACCAAGAAACAATAGTAGTTTTGCTTAAGGCAAGTTAAAACCTGATCTTGTTTACTTTTCTTCTTTTTAAATTTTTTTTTATTTATTTGAGAGAGAGAGAGAGAGAGAGAGAGAGAGAGAGAGAGAGAGAG
>NW_004524650.1:3015327-3067300 GCF_000260255.1 Octodon degus | reverse complement strand
AAGCACTTATTCTACTGAGCTATCTCCCCAGCCCCCAACTGTGTTCTTAAAGTATTGAATCTTTCTATTTTCTACTTCCAAGAACAACTAATTTACTAATTTAATTTTTCAAAAGATGGTATTGCAGTGAATAAAAATATTTCATATTATACCTCAGTAAAACTTGGAGGCCTGTTACTATTTTATGGAAAAATTATCAAAGGATTTTTTTTCCTGATAAAGCACTGGAATACTTACTTCTTGAAACTTTTCAAAGTCAACTTATGACTCTTAGTGGAATTAGTCAATGTCCAGCGAATTATAACCAGTATTAGGTTCAGAGATGGCCAATAAGAAAATCAAAGTTATATGAGAACAAGAAATAAAATCCCTTAATTAAAGCTCTAAAATATACCAAAAAAATAGAAAAGTAAAGACAAGGTCAAAGCTCAGCACAGAAAGTTTACCCTTTATGAGTGTGCTGATATCTACAAGACAGATTTATGTTGGGGGTTGAAGTTGATAAGAAGACTGTCAGGGGCCCCCAGAGCTCTGGCCTTAAGGTTTTGGAGTTGTTTTTATTTAGTGGCCTTTGAAATTATTGCCATTGCCAGCTTATCATCAATATCCCCTACCACTTAATACCATCACTATTCTGAGAAGGACAATTCAATTTATTTTTATGACAGAGCCCAGCTTCTGACGTTTGGATGAAGCTGCTACATCTCTTATATCTGACTTACAATTTTAGTTATTAAAAATACAAACAACAATAACAACAAAAAAACCCCACTGTTAAAACACGTACAACAAGAAATACCTTTATAACTGGATAGTGTGATCAGTATATTTTCTTAATATTTTAAAGGTCTTTTGAGATTCTTGTGTGTGTGTTTAATTGTCTCAGCTATCCTCTATGAACTGGGAAAGTCTTCTTTTGTTTGAATGTGACAGATCAGTTAGAACTGTGGCAACTACCATTTACAGCTATTGATTTCAATGTGACATTAAAGGCCCCAAATTCCACCATTATTCTCTTCAATTGTCACAAACAAAGGTTAATAACAGTTGAGTTTGGACTGAAGGAATCAAGTAAAGATTGCCAACTGAAATTAGCATGTTGTTTCTCTCTCAGGCCTGAATCAGTATGAGAGTCTCTGTTCCCCAGGCTGCTTCACTATTACCATCATTTTCAGAAGTGCCTCTCTCCAAAAGTAATATTTAAAATGCAGAAAATAAAAATGTAGTGTCATAAGAAGTCATGCGTTTTAAAACAATAAATAATTTAAAAATATATTTTCCCTTACCTAGAGTAAAATCATTTTGTTTTGTTGCTCCTATAGCTGCAAAATAATGTTTCTCATAACTGTAAAAAGTGGAATGTAGCGTGATTAAGCAATATTTCAACTCTTTAGTTCAAGCAGAGGTTACCAGCTAGATAGGAGAAAAGTTTGATGAGGTTTACATCTTCCATGAGAAATTTTAAAGGAAAGCATGTAACTACTCCCTTAAACCATGGATGTTGGTACAAATGGCTCTTTGTCATAACCAGGTAAAAAAGAACAAAGTCTCTTTCATACAGTAGATAAAAGGTAGCTGGTTTGATACTATATACATTCACAAAAACAATGGAAAATTTAAAACTTCTGTTAAATCAATCATTTTGACTTGATATTTATATCACAACTTACTACCTTCTCACCTCAGGAGTAAAAGGTGGATCTGTAGTTTTATGTCATGCCTACTACACAGTTTTTGAAAAAAACATTGTTTAAAAAATAACTTTAGTAATTTAAGTTGTTAATGATTAATACATGATTTGATATTTCCAGAGAATTATGAGAAATATATTACTTATTAGGTAGGAATAATCAATTCTACATTATATTTTAAAATATCTTAAAAAGGAAATTTGAAATTAAGGAGATTATTGTAGAATAATTTGTTATTGTTCATTATTTCTAAAAATAGACACTTACTGAAAGGTAATTCTTCTTACTAAAATTCGAATACAATTATAACTAAACAGAGCTTATTCTTTGAACACTTAGGCCTGAGTTAACTGCAGGAACATTTCTTGGATGTTCAGATAACACTACTAGTGATGGAGTTATTCTAACATCAGAGTCACATCCTGTGTACTCAAACACCTTTATAAATCCTTGAAAATAAAGATTAGTCATACTCTCATGCACACAGAAATTAAAAATTATTCCTACACAGACAGCTGTAAGGAAATAAAATTTCCCCTTTTCAAATTCCAGAAGTTCTGAACACTAGTAGCACTGACATTTATTTTTGTCCATTTTTATCCTGTTTATATCTGTGTATTGTATGACTTACATGTATTATTATTCAACACAAAATTCGATTCCTCTTTTCACTTAGTATAAAAGCTATTCTCTCTCTCTCTCTCTCTCTCTCTCTCTCTCTCTCTGTCTTTGATTTATGTGAACCTTTTTTTCTTTTTGCTTCTTTCTGATTAATAAAGACTTGCTTCATTCTTTCAAAGAGTAGCACAGTAGCATAGTGTTCTACTGCATGGTTGGTGCATAATTCATCCAAACATGCCTTAAAGAGGGAGATTTATTTCCAATATTGTTTTATTACAATGGAACTTCACTGAACCACGTTAAAGATGTTCATGCATGTACTATGCTTCTTATTTATCTTATACAAAGAGTTACATAATTGTCATTATTAACACATTCACTTTCTCTTTCAAACACGCTCTTGGTAGGCAATGGAGAGACCCTCTGGGGCAAGCCCCAGCCCTTTGTTCACTGCTGTATCTCCAGGATGTCATACCTGGATAAATAGCTCATTTTTGTTGAAAAGACAAATGAATAAGTGTGCATTATGGCCTGCAGAGTATTTAGCACCGCTGTCACTAACGACACGTGATCACTAGTGATCACTAGCACAGCTCTGTATCAGTGCTTTTCCTACTGGCAGTACAAGGCCATTTAACAACCGTCCGGGTGTTGTACTGTGGAAACCCAGGTGCAAGACATAGAGATCAGGGCTTGGCTCTGATGTTCACGGAGCCTCTTTGGGTTCATATCTCTCAAACATTTTTAATTTCCTATTTTTTTTATTTGACATTTCCAAACGTGCACACTTTGTACATTGGCCATATCCACCCAGCCTTCTATTCCCTGCCCACCCTTTGCCCCCTCCTCCCTATCCCAGCATGCCTTTCTAGAATGTTCACTTTTATTTTCAGTTGACTAGAATGCTCACTTTTATTTTCAGTTGACTTGTTTTTATTTTCATCATATGAAAGAGATGATGCAACACACATCTTTCTATGCCCATTTTGGTAAACATGATGTGGAATTCCTGTTCCATTTTGCTGCAAATCACCAAATTTTATTTTATTTTTTGTGGTTAAATAATATTTGCGTGTGTGTGTGTGTGTGTGTGTGTGTGTGTGTATGCATGAGTCATATTTTCTTTGCCTAGTGCAGACCAAGTGCTTTGTGATAAAGGCCACAATAAAAAGTGGTCATTTATCTTCTTTGTACTTTAACTTTATTCCTTTGGATATAGCCGGGCGTGGACTACCTGGAGATCACATGGCACTACGAGAGTCATAATGGAACAGATTTCTAGAATTCAATTGCATGGCCTAAAAAGACATGGCCAAAATATACCTTAATGCCTCAATATTCTTTCCAAAAGAGAGGTGCTGTTTCACTTTCCCACTAATGATATAGGAGAGCGCCTGCCTCCCCAAGTCCTCCATGCCACTGACAGTCATCACTCCTCGCCAATCCAACTGTAGAGAACATTAAAATATGTGTTAATTTGCATTTCCATGCTGACCAGCTGCTTTGAATAGCTTTTCATATTCAGTGGCTATTTGTAATTTTGCTTCTTTGAATTGCCTCTCATTATATATATATATATATATATATATATATATATATATTTGTGTTGTTTGTAGTTTTCTTATTAATTAGCTAAAATTCTTTTTTTTTCTAATATCATTTTCCCCTGCTTCCATGAATAAGATAAGCTAATTTCAGAAAATGCATATGGGCAAAAAAAGAAGAAAATGGTCCTATTTCTTAACACAGCCATAGCTTGCTGGCACATACCTGTTATCAGTGAGGTGTGCTGGAATCGCGCTCCCCATCATGTTAGCCATCACTGCTCTTCACCCAGTAATAGAGCCTCAGCAGTTTTCTCTGTTATTAAATACTTTTATGATATTTTCTCAAATATTCATCAAAATAAAATAAATATAAGAAAACACAGAAATCCTTTCATCCCTCCTCCAAAAAAAACCCCTCAAAAATTGAGTCAAAGAGCCCCACCACATGGTTCCTACCTCGTGCTGCATCATCACAACTGTGGGGACGCAAGAGAATGTCTTAATGGATAAGTAGGGAAAAGCGGAGAGAGAAGTGCTGGGAACCCTGGTTGTAGCTCTTTGGCAAACACTCTGAATTCTTCTACCTATTATAGCTATTCCCTAGTAAGTTTTATATTTGGTGATGACATTTGGGCAAACAACTTTGATTGATTTAAGAAGTTCCTTCACACTTATAGTTTGTCTTTCTTTCTTTCTTTCTTTCTTTCTTTCTTTCTTTCTTTCTTTCTTTCTTTCTTTCTTTCTTTCTTTTTCTTTTGTGAGACAGGATTTTGTTGTGAAGTCCAGGCTGGCCTAGATCTCACTATGTAGTTCAGGCTGGTGATATATCTATCTATCTATCTATCTATCTATCTATCTATCTATCTATCTACTTGGTACAGGGTCTCACTATGCATCTTGGGCTCATAGTGATCCTCTTGTTTTCAGCCTTCCCAGTGCACCACCACACAGGGTCTAAGCTACCATAATTGGCTAGCACTTATAGTTAGTTTATTTTTTAATTTTTAAAAAGATTATGAACAGGTGTTGAGTTTTATTAAACATTTTTTCCTATATCTGTTGAAATATCATGACTTACTTTTCCTTTTTAACCTGTTGATGTGATGATTTGCTTTTCTGTTGGCTCGTGTAATCTTGCTCTACTGAGGCAGTTCTCGTGCTGTGATGCTATATTTATCCTCTTATTTACATGCTGCAGGATTTTTGCATGTTAATGTTTTACTTGATATTTTGCTCATAAATGAGATTAGTCTTTAATTTGTTTTCTCATCTTAATCTTTAGATATTAAAATATGCTTATTTTACAAAGTAAGTACAGCAAATATTCTCTTCTACTTGACTTATTTTGGATGAGTGTGTGTACTTGTGTGTGTATGAGAGAGAGAGAGAGAGAGAGAGAGAGAGAGAGAGAGAGAGAGAGTTTTAGTACAATCTGTAATAACTGATTTTTCTGTATTAATTTTCCTTTGGTATTCCGGATTTTTTAAGTCCTAGCTTCAAAGTCAGCTTTCTCCTGTGCACTGAAAACCAATATAAGTGGAATGCTGGTCAGCCACTCTACGGTTAAAATGGAAATTAGGAATCTTTTTGACTAATTAGGTTTTAAACAATTTTGGCTTGTACACTATATGCATGGATATTAAGAAGGCATTGTCACAATTAAGGTTTTTGAGAAAATCCTTTCCAAGAGGATGTTTTCTATCAACAAACAGAAGCAAAATTAAATGCCCGATTAACAAACATAATGTCCTCTTTAATAATTCTCAGCACTCTGGTAATTCTGTTAATATTACTGTGCTATCTACAACTCTTTCCTTTGTTTCATGTTTTGAATAATTCAATTAAAAGTCTGACAAAGCAATAACAAGGGATTAAATGTTGTTGAAATGTAACTAGAAATGAAAACATAAGCTCTTTGGGGACATTTATTAAAAATTCTAAAAAATCCTTTTCAAGTATCTGAGATTGTTGATGCTACAAAATACAGCTAACTATTTGGCCAAGTTATCCTCCTTACTTTTTTGTACCCAATTCCATGAAGGAGCAAAACAAAAAGGTGTAAAGCAGAATGATATTCCAGCACTTGGAAAGGACTATAAGGTGTCCCTGTGTTGACCCAGATGGGAGGAGGAGCAGTGGCTCTTCCCCTTTCTCCTAGACTTCGAAAGGAAGGACTGCCACATCCCACAATCTTGGCAACAGAAGCACCTGGATGGCTCCTCTATGAACGACTAAAATTTTGGCCTTTTGTGTGCCAACTGTTATTAGTATGTTAGGCACTGTGATATTGAAATGGAAAAAAAAGTCTTAGAGACATGACACTTAGAAAATATTTACACTATTAACAAAATAAGACAAGAATTATCATCAGGAACAATACTATCTCAGGAAAAAGAACTAGAAGAAAGTACATTTACAAAAACAGAAAATTAAGCAGGCAAACAAAGACAAGAAAATATATAAAAGGAAAAGTAACTAAAAACTTTTTGGAGGTAAGAATTCAATTTTATATTTTGATATAACTCTGATATTTAGTACATGCACCTACCAAACCAAGGTAGTCAACAGCTGGTAATATTCTGTGAATATTACACAAACCTATTGCCACAGGAGAGGGAGGTTACTGTTTTAGTTTATTTTTACACATAAAAATGGGCCTGAAATATCTGACATTTTGGGGTCTCACTGCCATAGAGATTTTTTTTTCCATAATTTTATTGAGAAACAAACAGCAATGAGACAGTTTCACATCAAATTGGTAGGACAGTTTCAATAATTAACACATTGCATACATTCTTCCTAGTGGTTAATTGCTGTACAAGATGCGGAGATTTGAAGCTTTCTAACCAAATGTGTTGAATTCAGGCAGCAGAACTAGAAGTCTTTTCAAAATACCCTTAAAGAAAAAATAGGATGGGGCCGGGAAGATGGCTCAGTGGAATAAGCCCTTCCCTGCCAAGTGCAAAGGCCTGAGTTTGATCCCCGGTTCTGAAAAAAAAAAAAAGAAAGAAAGAAAGAAAGAAAGAAAAGAAAAAGTAGGAGCTCTATGCTCTATGTCCAAATGAGTTAAGAAAAAAAAATATGGAGGACAAACAGCAATATGATGAGTCTACAAAAAAAGAAAGAAACTGGACATGATGAACTTGACTGAAGTACAGGTAAATATAGAAAATAACTGATGTTTGGTATCCCCAACACCTGTGTTATGCATAATAGTTGTTCAAGTAATAATTAGTAGATCACGTGGGTCATTAATTAGTGAATGCTCCAATCGCTAGAACTGTCTTTTCAGGCTGTATTTATCAGTTTTTTAAAAAGGAAGGAATGAAAGGACAACTGGATTTACAAGAATTCATGTCAAAATACTGACATTTTGGAACAGACAGTCTCGGAGAAAAGACAAAATATTAAAATAATGTGAAATTAGCAAGAACCATTTGCAGCTTCTGTGTGAGCTGATGTACTGGGAAGACATGGGTGTGCTCTGTTCCCAGTAAGCTATTCTACAGGCCATGGTGATTGATTTTTATTGCCATCAGCCTTGGCACTCCCCCGGACATGTGTTTGGAATTCTTGGCACCAGAATGAATAGCGAAGTGCACCTATCCTGAAGAGAAAATGACAACTACATAACACCATGCAAAAGAATGCGCACAAAAAGAGAATTTGTTTTTCTGTATTATATGAGACAATAAGGTGGAAAGAGAAAGAAAAGTAAGGCAAAGGACTGCAAGCCTGAAAAGGAAAATAAGGCTCAGAACACAGAAGCTCAAGAAAAGAGGGTTGGGGGAGCCCGTGGAGGCAGAAACAAGGTAACAAAAAGGACGTAAGCAGCAGTAGAAAAGAACTGTCAGGCACAAAACTCTCAAAACAATAGGTAAGGAAAAAAGGAACGAGATGACAGGAAAAGAGCAGCATGGAATCTAGTAAGAAAAAGAAACAAAAATTTCAAATAATGGATTTTCTAACACCCCTGCTGTTCCTCCAGTGTGCTGGGTCACAATCTCACAGAGCAGTGCACAATTCACTCTGGTCACTCACTGCCGGGCTGCTAAAAAGGGCAACAGCTATATGGAAATGCGCCCCACCACCAGGGTGGCTTCCCGGCCCCCCTTTTCTAGAGGGGCAGGGCTTTGCAATGGCAGGCAGTGCAGAAGGGTCACTGGGGCTGAGCTGGCCTCGCAGAGCTGCCATGGCAGCCTCTGGATGAAAGGGTAATTCACTCTCAGGGAACCTCAGGTTAGCGCCTCTTCAAGCTTCCTGTAAATAATCCCTTTCTGTCTGGTGTAGTTTCTCAATGGCACACATCACACTCATGTTTTATGGGAAGCGTGGACTCAAACTAGAACAATTAAAAAATGAAGATGGATTAAAATGTACTTAAACATTGATAATTAATATTAATAACCAGAAAATTGTATTATATTTTAAACTTGTCCAGAGATTGTCAAAGGTTCTCTCTAGAAATGAGGGTAAGTACACAAGATATTAAAATGACATGAAATCCAAATTTTTCTAATTGTTTTCAGTCAAGTATTTTGAGGAAAGCAACCTTTCCAACAGTATTTATACAGAACACTTCTTTTCTCATGGCACTGGGGATTGAACCTAGCACCTCACACATGCTAGCTCCACCCTGCAAGTACAGCTGTAGCCTTAAATCACACGTCATTGTTTACATGGCTTAATCAGGCCAGACAAAAATCACCTCTTTTCACACTGGTTTCTGAGGTCAGGAGCCAATGCCCTCAGGCTGAATGGCCAGGATTTGATCTCCAGCCTGCCACTTCCTCCTCTGTATGTGACCCTGCCACCATATACCCCTCTGCTGAGTTCTCCCAGCTGTAAAATGGGGCTGTAATAGTAAGTAAATCACAGAGTGGTTGTGAGGCTTAAGTGAATTAGTCCTTGGGTCAGAGACTGGTCAACAGAAAGAACTAAGGTGTCAGCTACTGTGAGGGGCCATGGAGGGCCTTTGTAAAACAGAACCATTATGCCCCTTCCCCAGGGGTGTGGAGATGGCTGAAAGTGCACCCGTGAGCCCACATGTGGCCAGGCTGGGCAGTGCATCTTTTCTTTTGTCTTTGCTCAGGGCACAGACCTCGGTTATATAGCATAACAGGTTTGTGAGAGGAAGTCACAGTCTTCCTATTTTGATATTTTTCATTCTCTGAACACCTATTGCAAAATCCAAAACTATGTTCTTTTTAAAGACACATAATTATTTAGTTCCCAAGATGAATGTCTGAAAAGTAGACATGCTCTGACGGGGCACCGGGACTTGTGAGCAGCACGCATTCTGTTGCACATTGCTGCATTCCAGGGGCTGCTGGCCTAGCATACTGAGAGTGGGGTTGAGAAATGGATCGCAGAAAATTAGAAGTGAAGCTTTAAAGTAATCGAGAGGAGAAAGACAAGAAAAAAATCAGAAAAAAGGTATTGAGTTTGGTTATAGAAAGAACAAAATATTGAAATGTAAATTTCCTACTTAAAACAGATTAGTGAAACAATGCTTTCTAACTCAACAGCTTTACTCAGGATCTTTTAATTGTCAGAGGCACAAAATATATGTTGTGCCAGAGGTTTAGCTCATTTAATTGTTCACTTATTCTTTCACTTATTCATTTACTACTCTAAGCAAAACTTATTTGCTAATACCTACTATGCGCCAAAAACAGAATTTCTGGGGAAAATCACTATGACCTTAAATTTCTTTATTTGTCTGCTAGGATAGATCATTCATCTCACTGCCACAGACTTTCTAGCTTCCACCACTGATCTTTGGGCCTTCCTAGCACAGATGCCATGAAACAGGCCTGCATGTGGCATTGTCATGGGCTCTAGGCCTCCAGTTGGACTCATGAGCGGTACTGTTACGACTCTAGGTCTTCTTCTGCTGGACTCAACCAGGACATTACTGTGGGATCCAGGCTCTCAGCTGGATTCTTTGGTCTTTAGTGTGTAGAAAGATTTCCTGTACTCTTTGTATGTGATTCTTTGGGTAATTCAATATAAAGTAATCTTATAAAATGTGTGTCCTGCATTGTAATGTTCCCCTTGGAAAACACAACTGCAACAATTTGTAACTTAACTTTAGTGTGTTAAACAAACAATGCTTGAAAGTCAATGTTAGAAAGATAACTGGGCTTAACGGAAAGCAAATATTTTGGCCCTGGTCCTCCAAAGTCAACAAGGACCTATGACTCAAAATCAACATAGTCATCAGGGGGCCTCTCTATAGGATTCTATACCTCCATAGAATCACCCCATCTCCTCAGCAAGGAGACTGATTGACCTCAGAGGACAAGAGCCAACCAGTGTGCATTATGCAAAGGGAGAATCACTAAAGAGGAAAACGTATTTATCCTTCCAAAGGAAGCCATGTAGAATAGAAAGAATCATGGACCCATCCCAGCAGGAGAAAGATTTGGCATAAGAAAACTTAAAGAACTCAAAGGCTCTGCCCATAGCCTCAAAAGCAATGCCTAAGCAGCCTGAGCTGACCTTGATATACATGCAGAAAGTGAGACTAATTTTGATTAGTGCATGTCTCACTCTGATGTAGTCTTTAACACCCAAAAAAGAAAGTAAAACCAAAATTATAAAGCATAATAGTAGTATTAAGTCAAAAGCATGACTAAATATAAAAAGAACAATTCAGTCAATCAATACCAAAATAATCACGATAGGTGGAGCAATGCCACCTGAAATATGGGTGGATTCCTACCCAGGTTATAATCACACTGATGTGTTGAATATATTTCTTACTATTTGGAAGGCAAGAGCTAAAATAAATTGGCACAAAGTCTTGGTATCCAGTGGCTCTATACAAACATATGGTCTTGGTTGTCTCTAGGGTAGATAATCTCTTATATCAATATGATCATCTAGCTGTTATCTTTATTCTTCAAATTGGATTCAAAGATGTAACGTGGCATGAATAACTGCTTACAGACTGTACACTAAGAAGGTATTTAATTGTTAATTTCAGAAATAAAAATGAGGAGAAAGCCACTGTGCAAGACCAAAATGGCCCTAGAAATTCTAATGGCAGTACAAGGTGGAGCATGCAACACTATGAAAATGGAATGTAGTACGTACAGTGCTGACAATGCTGCAAACTTGTCCTCTGACTTGCATGATCAATATTCACAAATAAATGCAAGGTCAGATGCTGTCATAAGCTTTGACAACTGGCTGACATTCTTGTCCATGGTGGGCAAAGGCCCTCATTTTTCTGGCCATGTGTATCTGGTTCAATAATATAATGATATTAAAGTAAGAACATATATACACTTGTGCATGTGTAGGTATTCGTGTTTTATATATTAGATAAGCAACTTTAGGTGACTGCCTCTTATCTCCTTTGCATTTTGTCAGAGGTGGGTGAAGGAGGTGGTTTCCATATTCTTTTATGTTTCTGGTTTTCCTCTTTGCTTTGTTGACTCTTCCTGAAAAATTTTTTTAAGGCATGATTCAGTCTTGTCTTTTGGTTCTTTGAAAAACATTGGCTAGCTGGAGCCCATGATTAGACCTTCCTCTCTGCTGTTAATATGTATGCTGGTAATCTTAGTTTCTCACCTGGTTTCTACTCTGTCAAGCTGGTATGCATTACTCCCATATGGCATCACGTTATCTGAACTTTTCATGATATCATAACTAATTGGTAGCTACTCCACTATCTTATCATTGCACCCCCTCTCTCTGTTTCTCTCTGTCTCTGCTTCTGTCTCTGTCTGTCTCTGTCTCTGTCTGTCTCTTTGTCTCTCTCTCTTTCTCTTTCTTTCTCTCTCTCTCTCTCTCTCTCTCTCTCTCTCTCTCTCTCGTCTCTCACTGACACACAAACATGCACACACACGTACACACGCATACACAGGTGCTAATGATATTTTAGTTCATCATTATGCTACAGTAAATAATCTTATAAAACTTTGTTCTACTTCTTAAACTCACTATGTTTTTACTGCTTATTTCTGGAGTAAAACAAATATTTTATATGATAAAATCACATTAAGTTAAAATATACATTGAGACATTTTTTCTATATGTATTCACCAGGAAAGATGCCTATCTATGACAACACATAGTGTTTCATATGACCACACTATAACTTCATGTTGGGTTCACAGAAACATTTTTTTGGCGGAACCAGGGATTGAACTCAGACCCTTGTGCTTGCCAGGGAAGTGCTTATTCTACTGAGCCATTTCCTATCCTCTGAAATTTTTTAATTGTAACTGTGTGCCTTGGTTCCTCTCTTGATGTGGTTTTCCTGTCCTTGGTCTTCCTAATTGCTCTAAATGCAGCAATCAGAAGAAGCTGCTTAGGGCCAGGGAGATGGCTCAGTAAAATAAATGCTTGCCTCGCAAGGGCCTGAGCCAGCGATCATGTCCAGGCATAGCGGCGCACGCCTGTAATCCCAGCACTGGGGAGGCTGAAAACAGGAGGATCACTATGAGTCTAAGCTGCATCGTGAGACCTTGTACCAAATATATAAATGAAAAAAAAAGAAAGAAAGAAAAAACTGAGGCAAAAAAGGTCTCACCTTATATATGTGCAGTATTTAAAGCAAATCAACCTCAAGGTGATCTTTAAGTTAGATCTCCTGAAGAGGCCAGAGAGGACACTGTGATTCCAAATTGCTATATTTTGCTCCTGGTGGGGCTCTTACATTTTTGTTTTCTAATTGTTGTGGTTTTTCATATACCTGAGTTCTTGAGTTTCTACTTTCTTTAAAATATAGTAAATGCTATAATCTGTCAAGGAATTTGGCTTTGAATGAGGTATCTTTATATCATCCCCTCTTCAGACATCTAACAGGGATCTGATTCAAGCAGGCTATGGTCATTGCTCCCTGGACAATATACTGGGTGTGATAGAGGGCCTGTTAGCCCAGCTGCTGGGGAAAGGCTTTATTTCCCAGGGGAAACTCTAGCACATCTGGAACAATAAAGTCTTCTCACTTGGTTTTGGATTCTCTGTCTAGCGACAGATGCCCGCGTTCTGGCAAGAGTAAGAGTAATAATCTGTGGTTAATATCTTATGAAAAAACACTGGAATGCTGAAACAGAAACAAAGCCTTTGTCTTTTTTCCTTTCTAATTTTTTTTAATAACATACGCTGTGTGCAAATTAAGTTTGGACACAGAAAACATCATGTAGGAAATATCAAAGTATCCCTTTGGGTGATCTTATTTGGAGTAATAATCATTTAAGATCCTGAACATTTTAAGATTAAGCACTTTCAAAGCTTTCCTTCTTGTTTAGTGAAATTATCATGAAAGCAGAACAATGAATGCATTTCTGAAGACAAAACTAATGTTGAATTTTAGTTGAACAGTCCAGAGTTTAGAAATTTTAAATTGAATGAAGGGACTTATGGGGTTATAGGATGAAACAGATAGAAAGCAAGGTTTTGCCATCTTTGGTCAGGCTTTGCGTTGAGAAACCTGAGCAGTCGTCCCTCTGTTTAATACTATCATTCTGGAACTTTCCATCCAAAAAATATCTACCAAAATAATTGTAGCAATCATACTTACAATAATGGCATGTAATCCACTGAACAATGGGACTCTCACAAAGGACAAGGGAATAACAGCATTGTACCCTCTTAAAAGTATTAGGCAAAGAAATTCAATTTTTCACTACAATTTAGAATTTCGATGCAGTTTCCAGCATTGAATGCTTTCATATACATAGTCTTTCTTTCTCCTTGATAGTTGGCTTATTAATAAGATGAACTCAGTTCATGAATCTGATGTCATTTAAAGTAGACATCTAAATAATTTTAATTGATTCATGTTGAAAAATCCCATTAAAAGGGTGTGACAGGCTGGAGTTTCCTCTTGATCATCTTCGAATCTGCTCTAGGGATGTTGGAGCAGGCATCTGTGTGTGTCTAGGTAGATTATGGAGGTGTTGGGATCTATGTCTTGTTCCTTAATCCTCTGCTGTGACTCTGTTTCCCTAGTCTGCTCTCCAGTCTTCCCATCTAAGCAACATTCTTCAGCCATGGGATGGGTAACCCTGAAACTGTGAACTAAATTATACCTTATTATACAAGGTATTGTCTGTCAGTGACAGGAAAGTAAATTACATATAAGTAACGTACGCAATAAGGTCCAGGCCAGGAGTACACAAGACATTGGGCTTAATTTTCTACTTGATGAAGATTTAGAAACACGCCCATAATACAGTGGAAAATATGGAGAAAGCACCAAGCAGGAGGCAGAGATAGGGCACCAAAGCTAAGGGCCTTGTGAGCTGGTTCCATCAGGTGAAGCAGATCAGGCACCTCCCAGTCCCCAGTTCTTATCTTGTACATAGGACTTTGCCCAGGAAAATCTTTTTTTTTTTTTTTCTCGGAACCGAGGATTGAACTCAGGCCCTTACACTTCCCAGGGAAGTGCTTATTCTGCGGAGCCATCTCCCTGGCCCCTGCCCAGGAAAATCTTTAATGCTTCTGTCAGTTCTACAAGTCTGTGCTGCTCCAGGCCACATGATTATCTCAAGGCAAGAAAATAAACACCTTATATGAGGAATACTTCAGGAAACATTTTTTTCAAAGTAAAACATTTTAGTAGAATTTTAAAAAGATGTGAGATTATTCACTTGAAACAGTAAGAGGAATTACATTTAGGAAGATGGAAGACATCCAAGAGGTGGCATTTGGGTATTTTAATAGATTTCATTGAGTTCAATTGTATTCATAAAGTAATATACTGTTATAGTAAATGAATTTACATAAACTTCATATAGACAACGTTAAATTGGATTGTTAGGACATGAAAGAAGCTCCCTGTGTTAGTTACTTTTCTCGTTGTTGAGACAAAATTCCTGACACCAAAGTTAAAGGAGGCAAGGTTTATTTGGCTCACAATTTGTAGAGATGTAAGTCTGCAGTTGGCAAGCTCCAATGCATAGTGGCATGGCGGAGGGGTATCGCAGAGGACAACCAGTCTATGGCAGAGCAGAAGCAGCAGAAGGCATCAAGCAGCAAGTCCAAGCGACCTTAGCAGCTTCCCTCTGCCCCTTCATATTCCCTCTGGGCTGCTGGTCCTAGAACAGGTGCCGAGCCAAGCAGTGGGCCAGTTCAGTGATCACACACACGTGATTCCAGCATCATGAACTCTAGGTCCAGCCTTCTCTGGATACGCCCTCACCTATGACCACAGGAGGCTTGGTGGGGGACATCTAGACACAAGCCATAACATTCTCTTCACCTCAGTAGAAAAAGTGCAGATAGCAGGCTTAGTTTTGCATATATTTTTATATATTTAGAGAAATAGGAAATCAGAACTACAAAAGATGTCAGAGTTTAATTAGCCATGCATTTTGACTCTCTGAAGTGAACACAACCAAAACATTTTTACCTTTACTTGAGTTTCAGGGATACGGGGGACACTACGAAGAAAATGGAACAGTAGGCTCATGTGGAAAGAACCAAGGGTTTTAATTTAGTCACATTAAGTAGCAGAACATTATTTAACTAATTATAGCCTTTAAAAAAAATAACTGCTACTTATTTACTTATAAAAGGAATAAAATATGCCAAAAAGCGAGCAGCATCCGTTGGAGCAAAAATACTTTGGAATCTCATAAAGACAATAGTCTTCCTTTGTTTCATGATTTCAGTGTGTGTGTGTGTGTGTGTGTGTGTGTGTGTGTGTGTGTGTGGTTCTGGGCCTCAAACCCAGGGCCTTGTACATGCAGGGCAGAAGCTCTACCATGGTGCCATATTCTCAGACAAGGATTTCACTTCCCAGCTTCAGTCACTGAGAATCAACTGTGATTCCAATGTATTAAATAAAAGGTTCTAGAGCTATGTCATAAGACATAGCTTTGAACAATTATTATTAAAACATATTGTTATAGCTGTCCTACAGCACTATTAGTTGTTGTTGATCTGTTGTGGTGGAACCTAATGTGTAAATCAAACTTTATCGTTGGCATATATGTATGAAAAAACATACTGCTTTCAGGTACGCTGTACGACTCCTGAAATGTAACCCCCACTGAAACAGGTATTGTGATAAAACACTGGCTTTATGTAGGGTAGAAAAATGTTAAAGTGTTTTGAAAAGAGCTACATAATGTGAGTTTGCTACTTTAGAGCAGGGGATCCTATTACCTGTTGTGTTAAAATTTGCAAACTATTACAAGATTTTTCATTTTGTAAAAATATCAAGTTTTAGGTAAGGAAATGCATGCTTCAGGAGACTAAATGGCTTGGTCAAGGTGATACATTCAACTGATGGAAAGAATACAAAAGAAGAGTATCTTTATTTTTTATTTTAAAGATAATTTTAAAAAACAATAAAAGCAACACCAAATTTCAAAATAAGATGATAGGAAATAAACAATGATTACTATATTGCATATCACTATCTTCAAAGTAGTTGTCCAGATTACCAGAAGAATTGAAAACATCATACCACAGCAATATATATGTACCATGTTTATAGCAGCATAATTTGTCACAGAAAAATCTGAAACCAACCCAAATGCCCATCAACTGAGGAATGGATAAAAAAGATACTGTATTATTATGCAAAGGAGTACTGCTCAGCCAGAAAGAAGATAAATTCAAGGCTTTTATAGGTAGCTGGATGCAACAGACCGTATTTGTAAGTGAAATAAATCAAACCCACATGTGTAAACATTGTATAGTATCCCTAGTATAAGAAACTGAAAGAATAAATAAAATAAAAAAGGCACAATAATTCTGTGAAAAGGAAAGTAATTTCTTATGAGGAAAGAACAACTAGGATGGGGAAAGGAGAAAAGAAAGAACGAAGGAAAAAAGAAAGAAAGAAAGAAAGAAAGAAAGAAAGAAAGTAACTATGTATACATATAAATATGCATATATATACACACACATACACAAAATAGCGAAGATAATTGTACTATTAATTTCTCTTGTTTTTTGAAAGGAACAGTTATGTCCAGTTGTTTCATCAATTTTGCATGCCTATATCTGGTAACAAGAACATCTTCAAACAATTAGCACTGCTGAAGTGTCTAAGCCTTTTATGAATTTTCACTTCGTGGAAAATATGCACTTTAAATTATTAAGGTCAGTTCTAGATTTCCTTTATCTCAAGAAATTTCAGAAGTAAGTATGACCTTTATATATGATTAAGACAGTCTTTCCTGTTCATACATTTTATAATTTCAGTAATTTTTAATATATAGACATAGCTTAGGCTGATTATATAACGGTAAAATCTCTTAGGTACAAAGGCAGTATTCTTCCCTTATTAAATGTTTGTATGGGCTGGGGAGATAGCTCAGTAGAATAAGTGTTTGCCTGGCAAGCTCAGGGTCATGAGTTCAATTCCTGGTATCATAAATAAATAAATAAATAAATAATTGTATGAAAAATAAAGTGAAAGATAAAAAAATAAGTGTTAGAAGAAAATGTAACAAAATAATGTGTATAAGAAAATGTACTGTGTCTGATATGTAAACATTTTAGCCATTGAGTTAATGTCAGTGTCTTATTCATGCACTAAGCATGGGTCAGGCTCTGAGACTGCAGAGAGCTCTGTGCTTGGCACATGGAAGCATTTAACGAATCTAGGGCACACCCATTTGGATTGCTAGTCAGTCCCCCAGCACTGAGCACAATTGCCTCATTGCACCAAATTTCAAGTGTTTTAGACTTTAAAACTCAGAGAGAGGAAGAAATACAGGGAACAGGACCAGAGGACAGTGAAAAGAGGTAGAGATGAAGGAAAATAGGTACCAGACAGTGGTTGTGCCCATTTCAAAAAGTCTGTTATAATAAACAATTTTAAAGCATTAATACCCTTTCTTTCATTTAAAATACTGAACATTCATATATCCTGAGTTCATATAATCACTTAAATTATGTTGGAACAGAAATGATCAAAATTAACTTTACTTTTTGATTCTATAATTCCAAGAGAACATGATTCAACAAAAATTTCTAAACTTGGGCTGGTGAGATGGCTCAGTGGTCTAAAGCACCTACTTAGAACAAGTTTAGCAAAGCACAGGGACCGCGGTTCAATCCCCCAGCACCACATGCCAGCCAGCCCCACCCCCTGGTGGGCTGAGCTGGCCACACACACACACACACACACACACACACACACACACACACAAATAAAAAAAAAATTTCTAAACTTGGCTAAAAGAATTGGTTTTGATTTTCAAGGTAGTATAACAAACAAGTGAAATGGAATTGTTTCCAATCTTGCTGTAGCCAAGACATCCTGGTTAAGAAAGCGAATGTTTTCCAAGATATTGAGAAATCTTAGTAATATCTCTAACTATAGAAGTTGATCATTTGGCATTGTCATTCTAAATAATACTAGGGAGGATGTCGCTAGGACACTTCAAAACTGGGTAAGTCTGGATGTACTCATAAATCAAAGCCTAAAAATCAAAGTTAGCTGGGACTTAGACAATATTTTCAATATAATATTTACATTTGTGGCAAAGGATAAATATTAGAATGCATCCTTCCTTAACAAATTAATCAATAGATTCAAAATCGCCATAGCAGTTTTTATGCATTCGAGTGAACATTATCTGTATTCTAAGGTTTGCACTGAACAGGACAACCTTTTCCAGAGGTGGGAAGATTGTGCCGCTGGCATCCTTCTAGGAGGATGAGCCTTCTTCACTGAGCTTCTTCAGTGACCTTCTGAGCATCTTGACTTTGGATTGCTGTCATGATGTGACTCAGACAGAATTCTGCTTCGCCCTACTTGTTCATTCAGAACTAGGGTTCTACTACCGTACTTACCTCTTATGAATGGGACATAAACATACTTGAAAAAAGTCAGACCTGTTGTCCAATAAAAACGGACATCTCCTGCTGTCTCATAAGAAGTTCTTCTTATGTAATAAATCCATCCTGAATGTTAATTAAATATTTACAAAGTGTGCTATAAATCCCTCAGAATGCTAATATGAAAATAGGAGACCATGTTCATTTAATTAAGCAGAAATTTTGCCCTGCAATAGTAAGGGTCTCTAACTTTAATTCAAATAAATTCAGTCACTCTAGGTAAAAAAAAAAGTTGAGTACCTACTGTGTACAAATCTCAGGGCAAAACATGAATATAAATGTAAACATTGTAAGAACTGAAGATCTATCGCAAATTAAAAGATTTCACAATATTTAATTCATACCATTACCCACTGGACTTCAAGATAAAATTAGATTCACAACACCAACCTTTTTAGTATTAAGATTTTACACTGTTCTTTAACATACAACATTGCATTTAGTTACATAAAGATGCAGAATTTTCTCTATATTAACACATTAATTGACAATATATTTATTAATTTTTAATGTATTTTAGCATGATGATTTCATTTATTGCACCCCAAAAGAAAAATAGCATCAGAGTCTTTTTGTAGCTCCCCCAACACAGTTAGGGAATAATGATCATATGCTAAAAAATGTAAAATGCAATTTGTGCTGTGCCCCATTTACTACAAAATCACTATGAACAATGCATTTTGTACAGTATATTGCCCTAGGGAAACTGATCAGCATCAGGAATGAATAAAGAACATTGCATTTGAAATCAGCTAATTCTGCTTCAGTGCTTTTAAAAACTATTTGTTATGATATTACTTCCTGTCAAGCACATAATGTGATGTTTTCCTCAATAAAACTAAGCAGTTGCTGTAATTTCAATATCCCTCATTTTCCACTTTTTGAGCACTAAATATTTAAACAATGCAGACCTGGAAGTCTCTAGCCAGTCATCTGACCCAGGCATCTCCTTGCCTAAAGTATAGTAATGAGCCATGCAGGGACCAGTTCTGCCACCCTGACATACACAGTGGCAGCTGTTGGGGTCCTTACCTGCCCACAAGCCAGACCCATTCCTCTTTCTCCCATGCCATGTGGACATGATAGATTTAACTCCAGGGCATCTGCTCCAGAAGCCTTTAGGACAGAGAAGAAAAATGAAGAAAGGGCAAAGCTTTAATTGTATGTCAATATGGTTTTGCCATTGATAACTGAGATCATATTTGTCAAATTTTAATGATTACACTTTCTATATTACAGCTATCTGTAAGGTATATTTGAATGTTGTAAATTAAGGTACGTATAATAGCAAAATATTTATTGAATGCTTAAAAATATTTATTGAATGCTAATCATTGTTCTCTCTGTCTAATATTTGCTATCTCTAATTCTCATGATCCTTGTATCATTCTGCTTATTATATACATAGGAGATCAGAAGCCTAAGAGGTGAAATGGCTCATTGTGAAGTGATGCAGTCCAGATTTTAACTCAGATCTATTTGACATCACATTGAATTTTCCTACACTGTTTCTATTTTTCTAGAAACAAATTTTACCAATTCATCATAACTGATACTGAGAGTAGACACGCAATGGCAAATGGTAGTAGTCCAGCTAGAATGAAGGTGTAAATTAAAAATGCTTTTAACTGAAATTAATTTTCACCATGTTTAAAAACAGTCCATCCACTGATAGTTTTGTCCACCTTTAATAACTAAACAGGAATCTTTCTTGTTTAAATCATCAGTTTATTAGTAAATAAATGAATCATTTCAAAATGAACAAAAGAGCTCACATTACATTGCGAATCTTAGAATTCTTGGAAAGTCTTACGTGAAAAACAAAAATTAACAAAGTACTTTTTAAAGTTTGTATTATTATTATTATTATTATTATTATTATGTACTGGGGATCAAACTTGGGACCTTGTTCTTGCCAGACAGGCACTTATGCTGCTGAACTATATCTGCAGCTCTACTTTTTAAGTTTATTTTAAAAAATGGACAAACATGGTAATAACTAAATACAAATTTCATTCTCTTGTTTAATTTCTAGAATTTCTCCAGTGACACAATTTCTTTTTAAGTAAAGCAACTAAAAGCTTGAAACACTTTTCAATGATAATATTATAACACATCCATGCACTCACGCAAAAACTTAAAAATTCACCATTTTCTAGGTATATTAGATCTGTGTTTTACCAAAGGAGTTCTTTTAAAATTTCTATTTTCTTCCCAATTGTTCAAAATTTTTGTGGAATTCTTCTTCTGCTTTATGAATTTTAAGTAGGATCTTAATAGTCTTAAAAATACCAGCTCGCCGCCTCTGAGTTCACTTTCTTGCTTTTCTTTATGTGTTGGCGAGCCTGCTTTCCCTTTTGCACATTTGTGAAAATCCAATTGGTCATCCCATCCTCTTTTCTGTCATGGCTTCATAATGGCTCTTTGCCATTCTAGGGAAATTTGAAAATGCATCATTTTATTTGAAAATTATTTTAAATCATGCAGCTGTCTTTTTCCTGGCTCGGTACTGAGCAGGGGCAAAGCACAGTCTGATGAACTCTGATTTCTAATCCTAGGCCTCCTGCGAAGGAATTGGGGATGCTTTGGACACTGCTAGAGGTGTGAACTGAAAGTCGCAGGTCAGATCTCAAGATCTCATCATGCACAAACTGCCATCTGATTGAGATTACACACTGGAGTCATACGCAGTACTTCACTTTAAAATTATTTTTAGTTATTTTATGTGTTTCAGAAATCCTCTGGGTTTCTTATCTATCTAAAAATAAAACAATTAGCAAATCAACTCAACAACAATTTGGATTAAATAAAATGGAAGTGGATGCATAATTACATTATGCATAGTTCATTGAAAATTTATAATTTAAAATTTTATACAATTTATAGTTACCATAGTAACTAGAGCTAATATTAAATGATAAAAAGAGCTAATATTAAATGATTACTTAAACCATACACTAGGAGACTTCATGAGGTACTCTGAACGTTTTAGCTTACTTCATCATCAAAATAGCACATTACGTTTAAAGCCAGTTAATTCCATTTCCAGGAAATGATAATCATTCAATAACTGTAATTCACAAAATTAACATGAAATTTTCAATTAACATAACCTGGACAAACATTCTGCTTCATGTTAGTCACAAGCTTTTTAGCTTAGCCACTTAGCTTAGAGTTTATTTTACTTTATCAGTAATTATTAAATCATGAATGCAGAGTAAAAGAAAAGTTCATTTATGTATCATCTATCTATAACAATGTATATATATTTTTTGCAATAAATTCTGGAGCCAAATTTCATGAGCTTCAATTCCACCTTTACCACATGCTTTATGAACTTGAAAACTACATAACTATTATTTGACTTAGTTTGTTCACCTCCAAAAACATTGAAAACAATGTTATTATAATGTCTAAAAATTTAATAAATGTAAATGACTTGAAACAATGCCAGGTACTAATGCTTCATTAGTACTAACGAAGTTAGTACTAAGTTGAGTGTAACCAAATTCTCTCTCTCTCTCTCTCTCTCTCTCTCTCTCTCTCTCTCTCTCTCTCTCTCTCCTAACCAACTAGAACTTTTGACCTGTCTAAAAGCTGCATCAGTCTGTAAAGATTTGATATAACTCATGGTATCTTATATCACCTATACCTCAGAGAGGGGGGAAAAAAAGGAAAGAAAGGAAAAAGAAAATGAGGAATTTTTGTGAGGAATTCTTGGAATTGTGGGAGACATATAATTTCTAAAATTCCATGAATCATTTTATAAAAACTATCAGATAAACTAGGGTAGCAAGTCCATAAACTTTGTACAAAACATACAACATCAAACACAAAAGTCTTCTTTCCCTTGCCCCTCCTCCTTTCCTTACTTCTGTCTTCCCCTTATCATCTGATCAATACAGTTCTAATGTCACTGTGTAGGGCAGAGCAAAGTAGTGCCTGGCGCATTTGAAGAGGACTGTTAAGGGGCCAGGGTGGAACATCTGACTCTGGACATAGAGAAGGAATGGCTCTTTAGAAGGTGGCTTGGTGCACCAGAACCCCAGTGCAGAGGAAAGACCTCCATGGGTTATGAGGGCTGGCGAAGGGCATCAGAGCCCAAAGTGAAGACAGCTTTCCACTGTAGGACAAGAAAGGTATGGTTCTTGGATGATCTCTTACTGTCTTCTGTTCAAGGAACACAGGAGCCAGATGTTGAATTTCTAACTACATTACATAGTTTTAACTCTCTCAAAGTAGATATAAATGTTCTCTGGGCTCACAGACCTCTCAGGGATATACTAAGAGTATTGAACTAGCCTGGACCTAACAGATGCAAAGGCGACTATTGCATTCATCTCCAGGGGGGCACCCTTGTCTTTTGACTCCCTTCTTGTTTTCTTTTTTAAGTATTTAGTACAAGGTCTACAGGGTCTCACTACATAGAATGGACTTGAGTGATCCTCCTGTTTGCAGTCTCCCAAGTGCTGAGATTATAGGCATGTACCACCACACCCAGGCTCAATCACCCTCTCAGCATGCTGTGGGGGTGGGGCTGGCATGGAACACCGGGAATCAAACCCCAGTCCTTGTGCCTGCCTAAGCAGACACTTCAATCTGCTGAGCTATCTGGCTGGCCCTTTGTCTCCATGCTTATTGCCACTTCTCAGTGACTATATCCATCACATTCCTTGTTTCTAAGACACAACACGAGTTAAAGGAGGAAAAGTTGAATTTGGCTTATGATTTCAGGGATTCAGTACCTGGGTAGCAGTCTTTAAGGCAAGAACATTTGGGCAGCATGATGTGGTCAAGCACACCTGATAGATCCCTGGTGGCCAGGAAGCACAGCAGAGGAGCAGTGTCATAGGCAAAGGAGCAGGAATCAAACACTGCAGGAATCACACAGGCACCCCCAGAAGTATGCTTAATAATCCCCTGGCTAATGACTTCTAAGCCACCCCGTTGATACAGTCATGCTGAGCCAAGGACACTCATCACTGGTCTTATGATCTCTGTGTGATGCCTATGCTCATTTCATATATTAGCATATTTAATTAAATAATATATTACTAGCCCAGATGTAGGACTAGTACATATATTGATGACCACCTGGGTTTCTGAGTGTTTTATTTTTATTCTACTAGGAGTAATGTCGTTGCCTGTTTGTCTTAATCTTGTGTCTCTACAGAGAATTCCTCCTCTCATCCCACCAGTGATGGTTTCATCCACCCTTGGAGAGCTCATCTATTTATTCCTTGACATAAAATCCTTGGGTTTGGAAGTTATCACCTCAAATTTATTAGTGCCAAATAAAGTGTCACTCTTCCTACTTACTCTGCAATGGCTTCCTTTTTCTTTGTCACATGGCAATTTTAGAGCTCTGCACTCATACTCATTCATGCAACAAACACTTGCTGTGAGAAAAGGCCCATGCTTGGAATTGGTGACCAAGTAGTGACCCACACAGTTCTTTGCCCCATGGAGCTTATTTGTAATAAGCAAAGCAGATGGACCATTAGTCATGTCCAACGACACCCTTGTGAATCACCACTTTATCAATTGCTACAGATGAAAAATCTACACAGAAGTAGATCCAGATTTGAGGGAACCCAAAACTTAAATAATTTTGAGTGTTCTGCCTTATAAAATTAAAAATCATGACACAAAATTAGCTACAGGGGCTTAGAAGTAAGCACCCATAAGGCTAAGCTTCACTAACTTTATGGTAAATGGGCCTCTATAGATAGGACCCTATGGAGGGTAAGACAGAGGTTTACCCTCCCAGCCCGAGTTCAGGTTAAGGAGGAGAGGACATTGGAAGCTGGAGGACAGGAAAAGCTCTGAGTTTTGGTATGTGCTGAAAGAGCAAATGAAGGTGGTGGGATCTAGAATAAATTCAAGGTGACATCAGGGGGCTACTAGACAGAGGCAGGTCATATAGGACTTACAGGTCAAGTATTCTGAATTTAGGAAAGATAAAAACAGGATACACTTTGGAGACATAGAGCGGGAGAAGACTGAAAATCACTGTAGATAGGCTTCGATTAGGATGCTAGTAATTCACCTTAGACTAACTACATCTGACTTACATGCTTCTTCAAATGTATGGCCTTCACTGCTACACAGTGTTGCCCTCTCAGATGGGAAGCCCAGTCCCTGTTGCTGCTCTTACTCATATCCGTCAGCTCTTATAGGTTTCCTTAAAGTTCAAGCTGGGTTTCATTAAAAAGTATCCACTGCCTGTATGTGAGTTGGAGCCCCAGTCTGACCTTTTCTTCTAGTTTCAGATTTCGATGGAGAATTGGGCCATGTGGCACAGATAGAGCACACAGAAAGGCAGGAGAGTGTGGTATGCAACCCGACCCATGAGAGGAAGCAGCCAGCAGCTGCACTTTTCACCCTCCCTCTCTTCTAAACTTCTATGTGGCAGGATGGTCAGTATGGCACCCCTAACTCACATGACTGTCAATCTGCTTTATTTACTTGTGACGTTGTTACAGCCTCCATAATGTACAACTCAGGACTTATTTTCTCTTCTTCCCTCTCTCATTTTTCTTTTTTTAATTACATTTACTGTTCTGGAATTATATGTTTCAGTGGAACTTTCTTTCTTTTCTTTCTTGGCCGGCTCAGCCTGCTCTGAGGACGGGGCTGGCACATGTGGTTCTGGGGATTAAACCCCAGCCCCCTGCAGCTGCCTAAACTTGCCTAAGCAGGCGCTTTAGACAGCTGAGCTACCTTGCTGGCCTCAAAACCGGTTCTGTTTTGTAGGATAGTACTCATTAAGAAAGGAATGGATTCAAGATCTAGTAAAATCTATTCAAAATCTTTTAAGATCCAGTAATTCAAGCCTTCTGCAACAGCCCAGTTTAGTACATATCTGACTACATTTAAACTGTGAACATGTCCACAGTGCTCATCCACAGACATTCAGAGACTGTCTCTTATTCACTTTTGTTTTAGATGGCAAATAATATCTACTTCATTGATCCTGTGTGTGTGAAACTGTAATAGGCTAACAATGTCACCGAAAGGTAGGAGAGCATAGGCTCAAGTCTACACCCAGAGAACTGAGCAGTCTACCTGTGCTACTGAGTTCATGAAAAGTTTTACCACACTGTGAAGATTTTATAGGCACTGCTTTCTTCATGGTGTTCAAGGACTCTGACAGCTCAACTCAGGTTGAGGGAAGTATACGACTTTATGAACACGCATATACTAAGGCTAGAATGCACCGGAAGGTTTCAATCAGTGCAGTGTCATTTCCAGGATAAAACATACCCTTCTAAAGAATACGGATATTACAAAGGAGAAGGCCTGGCTATACATCAACTTTTACAAACAGATTTTAGCCCTACAATATACTTCGAAAATATACTTACATTTATTTTTTAATCACCCATACAATTTTAAATAACTACTCAAAATAATCAAATATTATGGCAGACTCCAGTGATATAATCTGTAAGAACCCCTCCCGTGCCAATTCTAATTCTTTTTTATTTTTATATATTTATTTATTTATTTTGCGGTACTAGGGATTGAACTCAGGACCCTGTGCTTGCCAAGCAAGCACTTATTCTACTGAGGTATCGCCCCAGCCACCAATTTTAATTCTAACAGTTTCTCAACCCCTACTTTGTCAGGATTCTTGTACAGCTGTCTTTATTCTAATGCCACACATAATACCATTTTTGTTTTCAGACTTTGGAATAAAAATCTCATGACAAGTTTCCCTAACTTTTTATTGTAGAATTCAAAAACTAATCTACAATAAAGAGAGGAATTTCACAAACTTGAAATATGCATATCCAGTCGTTTGCTAAACTTGAAACTGCTGGCATGCTAGTGTGCTTGTGTGGTGACTGATCTCTTGCATCCTTTCCTTCTTACTCCCAATGAGGTATATGTACTGGTGGCACAGCACAGTATCTTTGGCTTAAAAACAGCTTGGAGTTGTGATGGAATCATGCTGCCCAGCCTGCCCTCCAAAGAGATGCAAAGGCCTGAGGAGGCTTGTTTCAGGGGATACCCCTGGTCTAGTCCAGATTCAACATTATAGGACTTTGTAAAAAATTGACACTACGCACAGATGGATCTCAATATATAGACGGCAAACTGTGCAGAGCTTTCACAGGCTGTTTTGACTAAATAAAACATAAACTTTTCTTTATTCTCCTTCTTTCTCCCACTCTACCTTCCTTCCTTTCTTTCTTTCTTTCTTTCTTTCTTTCTTTCTTTCTTTCTTTCTTTCTTTCTTTCTTTCTGCTTCCACATAGTTAGAAGTTGGCATGAATAAAATTGTAATCAAAGAAAGAAATTTAATATGGAAAGTATCGTTATGTTATCTAATATGCTATAATTAAGGCTTCTGACATTTTATAAATAAATTCACCTATTTAAAAATTAATGTCCATTACTGAAGAAAATAATTTTTTAAAGTATTTTATTCTCTCAGAAAGGCAAAGAAGCATGCAGCATGATAAAGCCATTCATCACAGTCAGCTTAAAATTGGCAAAGCTCATACCAAGCCCAGCTCCGTGGAAGATTTCATGGTCAATTAGGTAAATACATGTATAAAATGGACCCGACACAGAAGATCATGAAACCAATTACTGATCATGTTTAATTTCACCCCCCTAAGTCCCAGAAGTAATTTTTCCTCTTACAGTTTTAAAATATCCAAATAAAATGTACAATTAACATTTTTAACACTATGGAGAGTTCCACAATATTTTAGAGCATGGAGTCAATTATTTTGAAAGTCTTGTTAGGATCAGCATTCTGCATTGCCAAGAGCTTGTCAAGAAACCCCAGCTAAGAGCAAGTGGATGGGGCTCCAAGACAGCATGATGAACATAAACGTCCAATTTTCATTATGTATTCTTTATTTGAAATACAAATTTGGGGCACATGGTTAGTTGTTTGCATTTGTGCAAGATTCAATTTATATTACAGAAAACGTGCTGACTAGTGTTCCATTCAGAAGCATTCTGTCCTACCATTTTATGCATGTCTGTATTCAAACGAGAGCTATATTAAATGAACCTTTTATGTTTTAAATATTCAAGAGTTTTATATTCAAAATTTCTTCTCTTACTGTCAAACTAGTTTGCCTAAAGGCAAGGTAAGATCAAGTTAGACTCTCAAAGGTAGAATTAACTGTTATCATGACATCCATCATAATATACAGTTTGCTTAATATGCAAATACAGAGTATCTGGATTCAGAGAATAAAGGACTTTTAGGTAGCATGTGCAATCCAAGGAACCATTTTTATAGGATAGATTCCTTTTAAATTTACATTTCTATCATTTTAATGGAAACATAGGGTAAACAAATTATAACAGAAATGTTTTAAGTCACATTTCCATTCAATTTCATTTCATCTGTGTTATTTTTTATGGCAGCTCTTTACTTAAAACTAATAGAAGTAGAAGAAGAGAAATAAAATGAATATACACTAAGGAAGCCATTACCTCAGCCATCTTGGAGAGCTCCATCCAGTCGTCTCTGTTGTAACTGCACATGATGCTAGCAATCACAATCTGTAAAAGGAAAAAGGAGAGAACACGAGTTCAAGTAGGCTTACTGTTGTGCACAAAAGTATATTAATATTTGAACACTTGAAGGAATTAGGCCTTAAAAATATACTACAAACTCATATGCTAACAGCCCAGTCCCCAAGTGACAGTGCTACTGGGAGTTGTCTGGATCAGATATTTAGTCATAGTGACAGAAATTTCACACACATACACACACACATGCACACACACACACAAACACACACAAACGATAGAAGGAAAATAATATTATAAAATTATGTTTTTCTTTTGCAAACTAATCATTAAAAGGATTAAGTACTATAGTAAAGCACAAAGTGACATTCAGAGCTTCTGATATATGTTAGAGACTTCTTAATTTACCATCTGAATGCTGGAGCAAGTTATTTAATTTTTTTGATACTCAGCATTCTGATTTCTAAAATGAAACTAATAATACTGATTTTGTTGACGTCAGAAAGTGGTGGTGGCAATTATATAATTTGTGTATAAATGAGTTTTTATGACAATGTTATCTAAATTCTATGATATGATATAATATTTATTAACATAATTAATAGTATAGCTACATGGTCTCAAACCATGAGAAAATGGGAAAGCAAAAATGATTCTGTCCTTCAAACACATCTTCATAATGCATTGTTCTTTTATATCTTATTGCATTTTGATTTAATCATAGCCTATGGTAATCCTGTAATGAAGGCCTCATGGATTAGTGATTACTAACACCAGTTCTGCTGTGAGAATGTCAAAGTTGAAACTTTGACTCTACCACTTACTGGGTGACCCTGGGCAAAGGATTTCAGGCCTGGATAGAAAAGAATGGATAGGTAAACCATAATGTTACCTAGAAAATCCATTTTATTACCTAGAAAAGTAATAAGAAAAAGTGGTAAGACTTAATAGAGCTCTTATATGTGCTAGGCATCCTTTTATTATATTAACTTACTTTATCATTTTTCTTTTTTTGTATTTTAGGGAAGGGTCTACAGGGTGTTCAGGGTCTCCACTACTAGATCAGACTCAGTGATCCGCCTGTTTACAGCCTCCCAAGAGCTGGGATTACAGGCGCACACCACCATGCCCAGTCTCAATTGCTGTCTCATTGTGCCTCAGGGGCAGGGCTGGCACAGCAGGCCTGGAGATCAAACCCCTGTCCCCCATGCCTGCTTGCAGGTGCTTTAGTCCGCTGAGGTATTTGGTGGGCCCACACCTCATCATTCATAATTCTCTGCCATTCTGTAGATGAAGATGGCTAGGTATTGAGATGTAAGGTGCATTCTGCTCCTAAGGAGAACAGAACTTATATGCAGGCAATGGGGCAAATCTAAGTTTTTCACCACTTGCCTCTGTTGGCCTTAAGTAGGTGCTCAGTTCATGTCAGTGATTATTTTTTATTATTTCTATTTATTTTTGAGATTGAGACACCAATAAGTGATGTCAAGCTCCAAATCACAGTCTCATGGCAGTCACTAAAAGCAACTATGTTCTCATCCTATACAACTTTATATTCTCAGGATGCTTCCAAAATTCACAAAGGTATATTATAGAGATCAAATGAATATTTTCATTACTAAGAGACAGATAGAAGTTGTGTGTATAGTAGATAAGAGTTCTGAAAATTGTTTAAAGCCAAACAGCAAGAGAAGTTTGGCTTTAAAAGTTAGGTTAGTTTGTACTCTGCTAGAGTACCGCAGCTTCCATGGGGTCGGGAAGCTCTGTCTCATTCATCATTTTAACTACAGTAATTAGCATGGAGTTTGGCACAGGGAAAGGACTGAACCTTGACTACCTAGATAAGGTTGCTAACGGTTTAGGAGCAGGAGGTCACTGTATTTCCTTTAAGAAAATTCAAGAGAAATAAATATCACAAATTAGGGAAAGGTGAATTAAACATTTGGTGAAATATGCTGGCAAAGGATTACATGAGTTGGAGTAAAGAGTGATCAGACTTGATGTACTGTTCTTGGTGATAGAAGTCAAAATTTACAGGACTGGTGAAGTGCAGAGTAATGAAGAAAGAGGAATCTAAAGAGAAGACAGCCATTTCTAGGTGACTGAGAAAATCTTAGAACATTAGCTATATGAAGTTAGAACAAGGACTAGGCATATAGACCTCAGGAGAGAGTAGATTTGATAAATCCTTTAGAGAAAAAATGTAAAATTACATGAAGAATATTTATTGTTGGTTGAGTTTAAGATCAATTTTGAGAGACAAACTAAGAATGTTTGAAGAGTGGCCTTCACCTGACCAGTCAAGTCACATTCCAAGCTCCACTGGTAAGCAAAATCAGTCACCAGAGTGAGAATACAGCTTCGTGAGAGATGTGATTCTGTCTGCCATTTTCAGGTAATCTTAGAGTGCAGTTCAACTGCCCCACTTTCCAGCTAGAAAGGGTATGAAGGAGGACTATCAAGGGGACACCAGGTCCTCTAGGTCTAAATATAATACCCTGTGTATCTACTCTTCAGATGAAAGGAAGAGGAGGAGAACTTAGGTAGCCCACTTCAAGGAAAACAAGGGTTCAAGCCTAGAAGCAGATGACAGATTTTTATTGTCTTCAGTGGTCTCAAGACAGAGGATAAGAAAATAGTCAAACAAACAAACAAACACCACCAGTTAAGAAAGGTGGTGGGCCTGTAAATACAGACTTGGGAACTACTATTTCATAAAGCTGCAAGTTTACTGCTAGAACTTCATGGGCAGAGTCAGAATCGAAGATAAAATCACAAAAGATTTTAGCCATGGGGTAACAGTTCTCCTGTTGTGACACTGAAAAACAATAGATTTAAATTTTAAGGGAATTTTATTGATAAGAGAAAAGAGGATTAAAACAAAAACACCAAGTTCATAAAACATCCTTGAACATGACCAAAGAATCCACAAAGTCACATTCCTGTGTAAGCGTCAAGTGGCTCCTCCATTGCTGCAGCTATACCATGCTGGCTTTCTGTGCCCTATGCTTTTTCAAGGTCCCAGTGAATAACGAGGGAGGTCCTTCCAGAGGACTGGACTCGGCGGGCCAATGGGCTAACCGAAGAAATCCACCGCCAGGGAAACAAGATTTACGCTCACTGACAGCAGGATATGATGTATGCTCTCAACTAAGGACAACGTTGTTCTTCCTTTCTAAATGACAATTTCAATTTTGATAAAACTGTATTTGCTTCAAATTTATATTGATTGTGCCAACGCTGGTTAACATCATCGTTCACCCCATAGGTTGCCGAGATTCTCCAGGAGCTACGATTGGATTTGATAAAGAAAAGAATTAAGCATCACCCTGAGAATTGTCCTGGACAAGGACAGCATCAGAACCTGTGGCTGCCCTTGCGATTTGGAGCAGCGCCTCCTCACGGAGGAGGCATGGTCACGAGTGGAGAGAGGTGCTGTGTTCCAGCGCCAGATGGCCAAAGTGCTGCTGTTTTCCTCCCCATTTTCTGAAGTCAAGTTCTATCTTCTTTACCCCAAAGAGGGGAGAGAACCTCAAGCCGGAGTACTCACAGCGATTGGTTACTTTACTTTCACCAGACTTCTCCTGGAAAGTGAAACCTTCCTCTTGTGGATCCCTAAACGAGACTGCGTGTGCTCACCGAGGCTGGTCCCCACCACTTCCTCACTTATCCCCTCCTTATGGAGCGTCGCCTTTCTGTGTTGGAGCCATTTGCAGAGCCTGCGGCTCCCAAATCCTTCAGTACCTGAACTACTAACATCGGAGATATATTCTGAGTTCTTTCGCTTCCATCCTAAGAATAACTACATGCAAAACAAAAACTACCACAACTGAAGTAACTGTCTTTGTAATTTTTACAGTCAAGTAAATGTAAAGGGACAAATAACTGTGGTCCGTTTATAAATGATAATTAGTCTCTGCATGTTAAATATCGTTATTGAAAATTTCAAAGGAATATTTGTAAACATACATTGTGTTGTTGTATTTCAAAGAAATCAAAATGAGTAAAAATTATTTTTTATTTAAATAGGGAATTTTCAGAGTTAGCTGAAAGATAGTAACAATAAAGGTACAATGAACATAACTTAAAATTTCTTTGATTGATTAGAAAGTCTTCCAGTGTTTTTCTGAGCTAGGTTTTAATTATGCAAAAGTACACATGTTTTTTTCTCTATAAAAAATTGAATTGATGGACCTTTTATATTGTAAAATATCATTAAATGTTACTAGAACTGAATACCCAACAAAACATTCTTTAAAAAATCTTTCCCTATATTGATACTTCACTTAATTTATGCCATTTCTTTCAGTACTCTATTTTTATGGCTCTTACTTTAAAGCACTATTGAATCAGGTGGTATGTAAAAATCAAATACTGCAGAATCTTTGAGCTCTGTCGGCTCCCACCTTCCATCTTTCAAAAAGAAGCACAGCCAAACACTTAAGTAAGTTAATAAGCAAATCAAGCGCCCACTGTTGTGTTCACTGAATGACACACAAATAAATTTAACACACTGACTGAGCCAGATGCAAATGCATATGTTCCCAGCTAGTCAGAAGGCTGAGGCTGGAGGATGACAAGTTTAAGGGTACCCTGGACAATTTGGCAATTGCACAATTTGTAAAATAATAATAATAAATGGGGAGAAAAAAGAAATTGACTTAAAGTCTTTGTTCATTCAATATTCAACTAATATTCCTTGAGTATCTGCTATGTGCTAATAACCATTTAACGCAAAAGTGATAAATAAAACACAGAAGTTCCTACCCTTTGGGGCTTACATTTCAGCAAGACAAAAAAATCATAACAAGAAAAAATAGTACATTAATAGGATAATTTCTAGGTCAACAATATTGTTATGAAGGTAAGGGCTGGCCAGATAGCTCAGCAGACTAAAGTGCCTGCTTAGGCAGACGCCAGTCTGGGGGTTTGATACACAGTGTGTCATACTGGCACCACCCCCAAGAGACTGAGATTGGGCGTGGTGGAGCACGCCTGTAATCCCAGTGCTTCGGAGGCTGAAAAACAGGAAAACAGGAAGGATCACTACAAGTCTGATCTGTGTAGTGAGACCTTGTAGACCCTTTATGTACTGAATACATAAAAAAAAAAGTTATGAAGGCAGTGATAGAAGAGATCATGACAGAATCTCTGGGGTGCACACAGCCATATGAAATGGACAGTCAGTGAACAGCTCTACTGAGAACTGACAATGGAGAAGTTCCTTCACACTGAGGAACAGAGAGGGGAACTGAACTACAACTGACAAGTGGAGAGCACTGTGTGGTGGACCTTAGTTACTGGCTAGAACTTTTGGGATCTAGACAGTTTACTAAATTGGAAGAAAGCATGGTAAAGAAACTATTAGGAGAACATCAAGAGGTTCAACTTTAATATTATTAAATATAAGGTATCAAGTAAACGTCCCATTGGTGATGACATGAATTGTGCCACTGGATACATGAGCCTAGAATTCACTGAAGGAGTTAAGCATAAAGGTGTAAGTGAAGGAGTATTCCACATACAATGAGATTTAAGGTTAACTGGGCAGGTGGTTTCACAGAGGAAAGGGCCAAGGCCTGACCTGATACGATCTGGTAATGTGATTTTATACCACGAGAAGGAAGTGTTCTAAAAGGAAAAGAGCAAAGAGAATGAGTCCTTTTGAGGGGATAAAAAGGAAAAGGTCCAGCTGTGTCAGGACAGAAGACCCTGATAGCCTTTTCAAAAGAGGTTTAATGTAAGCAGCAAAAACAGAGGTTAGACTAGCATGAGGTGAATGAATACACTATGAAGATGTAGGTGACATACAGATAACAGTTGTTAGTAAAATGTAAAACATTTTGAAAATGAGGAAAAAGATGACGGTTTGTGGGAAGTCCAGCAAGAGGCTTATTTTTAATTATTATCATAATTTTATTTTATTTTGAAGATTAAAAACACACTACCTGCTGTGGGGTTCTGCTTTGATAGATCCCGAACCTACTGGGCCTCTCAGCTGTATAGAGGCTTTTTTTTTTTTTTTTTTAGTACAGGGTCTTCGGGGTCTACAGGGTCTCACTACACAGATCCCACTCGTAGTGATCCTCCTGTTTTCAGCTTCCCAAGCGCTGGGATTACATGTTCGTGCCACCACACCTAGTCTCAATTGCCATCTCAGCACATGGCACACTGGGGATTGAACCCTAGCCCCTGCTTCTGCCTAAGCAGGTACTTTCGTCAACTGAGCTATCTGGCCAGCCTTTCAGAAGCTTATGTTTAATGAGCTACATTTGAATATTTTTTATGTCAGGAAGATGATCTGTAAGAAATGCTTGAGAAGGCAACACATGAGGATGAGTGTAGAAAGGAGCAGAGGCATTGTTGCAAGTATAATAGGGTGGAAAGGAGGTACGAGGGACGACAGTGAAAGCAATTTGGTACAAAAAGTGAAATCATTCTTGGTATTTATTTTCCTAGGAATTAGGAGGTAAGTTCTGTTGCTGTAAGAAAAGAGAATTAAGAAGGTAGGTTTATAACTATGAGGAAGAGATGAAAGTGTGAAACAGTTATCAAAAAAGTGGGGAAAAATGTATTAGATTGTTATAATTAATAGATCAAAAAGGCAGATATATTATGCAGTGTTGATAATTTTGAGAAATTAAGATTAATTACTGAAAATGAAAATACTAGGTAATTTATAAAACTGGAACTGAGGTAACATGGTGAAACATGGAATATTGGAATTATATAGAGTGTCTTAGATTTGAGACCCATCTTATTAAGGTTCTTTTTAGTGCGTGTGTAATTTAAACCTGTTATGTTTCATGAAAGGTCATTCTATATTGAACTGTGCTTTGTAAGTAATATTTTAAGTTGGGATTGTTCAGTTTGGCTAATAATAAAGCTTTAAAAATGTATGTTCTTTACATAAATATCTACTTTCCATGAAATAGGCCATATGACAAAAATAATTGATGAATAAATTTTTAAATATTTCTTCTTCTTGAAAAGTTTAAAAACAATAGATGCTTTACTAAAGAAAGTAGCATTAAATTGTTTCTATTGTCATTCTCTAAAATGTTTAAACTACCAAATTAGTGTTCACTTTTTATTTTAATAATTGTATTTCCTCATAAACTAACTGAAATGATTTTTTATCATCAATTTTAATTTCTCAAAGTGAATTTCAGTAAAGTTTGCAAGTTAGAAATCATGATGAGGGCTGGTGAGATGGCTCAGTGGTCTAAAGCACCTACTTAGAACAAGCTTAGCAAAGCACAGGGACCACGGTTCAATCTCCTAGCACCACATGCCAGCCAGCCCCCCCCCCCTGGTGAGCTCACACACACACACACACACACACACACACACACACACACACAAATAAATAAATAAATAAGAAATCATGATGAAGCACAACATAAAGCTTGCAACTGGATATACACAGGTTGTGTCAAATTCCCATTTACTGATGTCTAGGCCTTAAAGCACACTGTTCTATCATTCTGTACCTGCCATGTATGAGACTGGAAATCCGTTAAACAATCAAATATTGAATACTTTTAAGAGGGAAAGACTACAAAGCAACAAAGGTGAACAGCTGTAAACTACAGAGTAGCAAAGTTAAATTGTGTCAAGCAATTAAAAATAATTTCTAACACTACTGGGATTATATTGAGGTTGAAAAATCACATGAGATGAGATTTTCAACATTAAGCTGAGAAAATATTTTATTAAATATTGATTAGTTGCACAACATTCACATTTAAAATAGACTTTATGCCTTTGAAAACGATATTGGTACAATTTTCTTCAAAAATGACTGGAAAGCCCCTCAAATTAAACTTCTATGGTTTTGAAATTGTATTTGTTCATTACTTGTTCAATGATATACTTAAAACTTACCACTTAAAATCATTTTAAATTTCATATCTTTTTGGTTTATTTGAGAGCCCAAAAATGTGTCAATTAGGAAGCTATTTCTAACATTAAAAAAATCATACTTGGTGTTAAACATAGGTTATACAAAAAATCCTGATGTTTCCCACTAAGCCAGTCAAAGAGCCCCCATGTACCACTCCAGCACTGACACTTCAGTTGCTCTTCCTTCTCTTTTTGATCACTTCTTGATACACAATTATCTAGTATCTGTCTTTACTGTTCTTACCCTAACTCTGTTTATTTCTCTACACTAAGTAGGTTTTCACTCCACCCTTCTGTTCCAAGTTAGAAAACTAGCAGGATATATTATCTCTGTCTCTCTCTGTCTTTCTGTCTCTTTCTGTCTCTGTCTCTCTATCATCATCATCATCGTCATCATCTTCATCATCATCATCTTCATCATCCACATCCAATGATTCACTCACAATCTCAATCTTGGTAGAGTATAGAAATTACATAAAGAGTTTAAGGAAGTAAACTTTAAGGAAAATAATCACAATGTTCTGAGGTGACCCTAACTTGCAGAAAAACTTGAGCTCTAGTTTCCAACTCCAATATCTCTTCTAACTGTTCCTTGCTCTTCATCTTAACCTGTCTCAGTTAACATGCTCAACGTTACTCTGAATTGCTAGAAATATCCTTAGGAGTCACCCCATCTCTAACTTCAGCCTATTCCATCTGCTAGGTCTTTCTAAAGGGACAAGCTTCCCCATTGAACACTTCTGTTTCAAATCCAATTTCAGCCTAAAACAGAGCTCTTTTATAGGTTATACAAGACTGCAGCAGTGAAGTACTTTGCTTCCACAATGTAACATGCATTCTGTATTCTCCTGACCATATGTTTATTCTTTTAATCTGAATGAATAAGGAGTGATCTCTATGCTCTAGTAGCATATGGCATAATAAAGGAGGCACATGTAAACTGATACAAAAATAATTGCACATTAGTCAGGATAGGGTGGCAACAGAAAGGAGAAGGCAGTCATGTGTACTGTGAGAATCAGGGATTGCTCCAGAAAAAAGAGACAGGTGACAGAAATGAACCCAAAAGCACCAATGGGTGTTCATTGGAAATTGGTTTAAAAGAAACCCCCGCCCAAACAAATAAACGAAAATGAACAACAGCACCCTCTGTAGCAATGGCAAAGGCATAAGTCTAATACTTAATAAATAGCAAGTATTTCATTTGGATTGATATTTTAAAAAATGAATGTTATCATTCATGAGATATAGCATTGGATACAGGTAGGAGAAGGTATAAGCATTCACAGAATGGAGATGAAGGGCTAACATGATGTTTCTAATCATCAAAGCATTTGAATATTAGACCTTTCTAGGGCTGGTGAGATAGTTTAGTGGCCACTTAGGCAAGCACAGGGATCAGGGTTTGATCCCTATTACTATAGGCCATGCTGGCCCCACCCCCAGGTCTGCTGAGCTGGCCACTGAGACTTGGCATGGAGGCGCACCCTTTAAATCCAGTGCAAAGGAGGCAGAAAACAGGAGGATCACTACTAGTGCAAGCTGCATAGTGAGAACTTGTGTCAAATAGATTTTTTAAAAAAGAGTACTTGAATAGTACAGCTTTTTATGTACTAACCTCCTGCTCTTTATTTGTACTTTGTCTACTAGGAAGACTTCTGTATTCTAGATCTTCCCTGCACAAGGCATCCTAAATTTGAGATCATTCAGAGTTCTTTGCATATTTTGAATGTTGAATTTAATTAATCTTTGTATATTTAATAAAAGATGATCTAACTTTTGGTTGATTATACTATCTATCTTTCTGTCTGTCTGACTGTCTATATGATACCTGACATTGTATCTTATGTATAATAGGGACTCATTAAATTTGTACCTGAAAATAATATTGAAATAGATAACTTTGGGAGGAAATTAATATGTATTTTATTACTACTACCAATGTTCAAATGTTAGCCCTTTGCACATTCCAAAGATGGATGATACCATGTAAGGAATTTCAGGATTTTTTTATCACTTTTATCAAAGAATCACAACTTATTATATTTGTTTCCATATTTATGTTTGAACATACATTCTCATATGCATTATCTCATTTATTTTGCACAAAACAATAAATTTAGAGAACCTTTTACTGAGATGATGCACAAATAATTTAAGTTTCTTTACCAGATCAAGTTAATCAATAGAAGAGCCTGGGATTAACCTCAGGTCTTTGGAATCCAAGTTTCTCTTTGCTACCTCAAGACCTTACTATATTGATTTCCTATCCTTTCAACTTACATTAAGGATTCTGGTTGATTTTTACATCCCCATGCTCTTGTGGTAGACTGAGAAAGTGTGTTCCCTTCCATGTCCAAGTACCTCAACAGCTACTTGAATCAAGAGGGGACTTTATTTACCCAGCCCTTGGATTTGGGCTGACTTTTTGACTTATATTGAATGGCACATGATAGCATGATGTTGCTCCAGTGCCAAGTCAAGTAGTAGAGGCCTGGGACTCATCTGCTCACTCCCTTGAGTTCCAACAAAGGCACGAATAAGCCCACCTGGCCTGGTAAAGAACAAAAGGTAGTGTGGCAACAGAGAGGAGCCATCCAGCTCACCATGCCCTGGATGAGCCCGCCCCTGCTCCACTACAGATGGACTGAGACCAGAGGAACCATGCAGTCTATGCCAGGGAAGCATGCTGACAAGATACATAATTGGTAACTAAATAGTAATTGTTTCAATCTTAAATTTTAGGTTTGGCTACGTAGCAAAAGCTAATTGATGATGCTCTCAGTAGATACAGCAGTAAAAATGAGTATATATTGTACTTGCATGTGTAAAACATTTCATGTGTGATCTTTAGAACAACACAATATGGAAATTACCAGCTTCATTTTATTAAGGGGGGAAAACACCTAAGTTCAAGAGGCTAAAGAACTACTCACAGTTGCATGACTAATAAGAATAGATAGAAAATTTGAAAACTCTGACTATATAATTTTTGCTTTGAATAGTTTTTCTGTGCTCTTTAACCATTCATTTACACAAACCTATGAGTTTACTTTATAAATGGTGAGTTTTAATGAATATATGTCAATTTTTATTGTATTAACCCTCAGAGGCTAACCTCATTTCTGTGTCTTTAGTCAATGGATTAATTCACTATAGTTTTATGAGTAGCATCTAAGCTATACAGAGATTACAGCCTAGGAAATCATACAATCAGAGAGAAAAATAAGTAATCATCCATGAGGTGATTCACTGTCTCCTGACCACAAGGGCTGAAGATAGGCTAGTGTTGGACCTCTCCGATTTGCCTCCAAATCACCATACTGGCCCTGAAGACTCTATCTGACACCCTGCCCACAGATACTTCTCAACATATTTTTAGGCTTCTGTTCTCTTCCCATACTTTTTTTTCTTATGACAAATTACTCCCTTGCAGAGAGTCTGATGCCTACTCCTTGAGGTCTACCCTAGAGCTAACTTCTGTGATGCCACCCTCAATAATCTCTGAGACAGAGTCACTTTATCACTGGTTATTTCAGTGTGGTGCACCTGCCTCTGAACACCAGTTCCTGACCCACTGGATCATAGATGCATGCTTACTTACACCACTGTATCCTCTTTCTCCATTTTTCTTAGTTCACTCAGTGGAAGAATATGCTAATGTTTCTTCACTGACGGTTTCTTATTGTTTGATTAAGCATTGCATATCACCTCATGATCACTTCATATGCCTTTGAAAATGGCTGCAGAAGGAAGGTTGGCATGTTGCTTTTGTTTAACATTCTGGTCCATCAATATAAAGAATAGAATACTTGCTTGAAACAATGCTCCATACATGAAATTACTACAACTAATATGTACACATACACACATGACTTCTATTATGTATAGTAAATTAGTGCTAGTAGTTATTTATATATGGATTTATTTTTAAAGAAATTTTGTATTTCCAGAAAAATATTTTTTTTAAAAAAATAAGGCTGGAGAGATTGCTTGGTGGTCTAAGAGACTGCCTGGCAAGCACAAGAACCTGGATTCAATCCTTGGTACCACATGCCATGCTGAGCCAGCCACCAAAACCAGGTGTGGTGACACATACCTGTAATCCCAGCAATAGGGAGGCTGAGACAGGAGGATCACTATGAGTATGATAGTGGACTTGTTTTAAATGGATAGAGATTTACTATATATCCTCTGCCTCTGCACAGTTTTAACATTAGCAGTATACTCCACCAGTGTGGTGCAATGTTTGTGGCAAAAGGATTTTTGTTTATTGGGGTTTTTTTTGTTGTTTTTTTTTTTTGGTTGTCTCCAGATGCCTTCAGGGCATTTCTGGTTTGGTGGTAGTATCTTGGTTCCAACCATAGCATTCTGAGCCTGAATGTTTTGTTAAAGCAAGCACTTAAACCACGGAGCTAATGGGCAGGCCCCCAGAATAGTGCAATTTTTACATTAATGAAACTGCACTGATATAACATCATTAGTCTATAGTTTATATTATATTCCATCCTTAACATTGAATAATTATGTAATAATATGCACAATTGTGTAATAATAGAGTATTATAGTGTTTTCAGTTCCATACATTCTTCTATTCCACCTGCTTGTACTGTGTCCCTTACCAAAGCTTTGGCAACCATGGATCTTCCTGCTGTTTTCATACTTTTGAGTTTCTAAGAATGTCATATAGTTACAAATCATAGAATTATGGCCTTTTAATATTGCCTCGTTTTAGTTGCTAATATAATTTAAATTTCCTTCAAAGGCTTCATGACTTGAAGTTTACTCCTTTTGAACAGTAAATATCTCCTGGTTTCTAGATGGATACCAAGTGATTTTTTATTGAAGGGTGTCCTGCTTCCAGGTTTGGGCAACTATGAAAAATAATTATGTACATGTTTGTAAGTTTTTGAGTGGAGATAAGATTTTATCTCCTTTGAGTAAGTACCAAGGAATAAGATTACTGAATCATAGTCAAGTTTATATTTAGTTTTTTTTTTTTAGAAACCACCACTTATCTTCCAAAAGAGTGAAATCATTTTTCATTTCCATTAGGAGTGGGTGAGAGTTACTTCACTCTATAACTTTATCAGAATTTGGCCTTGGTGACGTTCTGAATTTGGACCTGCAATACATGAGTAGTGGTACCTACTGTTGCTTTACTTTTCATTTCTCTGGTGACATATTATGAAGGCAATCTTATATGTATATGTTCCATTATAATATTCTTTCATGAGGCACTGTTAATAACAGTGTGTAGTTTCTTTTCTAATAAAGATGAACTGTTGTGGTACACAGTCCTTGTATGTTGTTAGATTTGATTTGGTTATATTCTCTTCAGGATTTTTGTGTCTTTGTTCACAAGATAGTGATTTGTGTTTTCCTGTACTGTCTTTGCTTTGGTATTAGGGTATTGGTGGCCTCATAGAATTATTTAGAGAATACTTCCTCTGCCTCTGTCCTCTGGAAGAAATTAAAGATCCGATATTACATTTTTCCTTACGTTTGGTAGAGGTCATCAGTGAACCTATCTAGTCCTGTTGCTGTTTTGAAAGAATACTGAAGAATTACTTGTATTCTTTACAGATGAAGGCCTATTATAAATGCCTGCTTCTTCAAGTGAGTGTTTTTGCAGCTATCTCTGTCAATAAGTGAGTTCATTTATGTAGGTTATCAAATTTTAGCATATATTTGCTCATATGGTTCCTTTATTATCCTTTAAGTCTCATAAGACCTGTGGTGATATCTCCTTTATAATTTATGACATCTGTGGCTTGTACCTGCTCCCTTTTTTCTGTAGTTTGCTCTTTTAGGAGGTTACCAATTTACTAAGCTCTTAAAGGAATCAAGTTTTGGTTTCATTTATTTTCTGTATTGATTTCCTCTTTTCAATATCATTGATTTATGCTCTGATTATTATTGTTGCATTTTTTGCTTAGCTTGTATTTAATATTCTTTTCTTTTTATAGTTTCTCAGACAGAAGCATAGTGTCTCAGTTACTCTTCTGTCATTGCTTGGACAAAACTCGCGACACCCAAAATGAAGGATGGAAAGGTTTATTTAGCCCACAGTTAGTGGAGGTTTCAGTCCATACTCAGCTGGCTCCAAGGTGGAGTGGCACATGGCAGAGAGAAGCCATTTATGGTGTCAGAAAAGAGTAAAGAGAAAAAGGGACGAGCAGTAGCAACAAAAGCAATAGCAACAGAAAACAAGCCAGTCTCCCTTATGTTGCATTCAGGCTATCCACCCCAGGTGGGTGTAGCATTCAACCCATAATCCCAGCAGCAATCATACCCATAATCCCAGCACAGCACTCATACCCATAATCCTAGCCCTGGATCACAAATTAATCAGGAACTGTAGAAGTTCACCCCATATCTTCATGAGGCTTTGGGGGGACAACTAGACACAAAACATAATGCCTAGATTACTAGTTTTGGCTTTTTCTTCTTTTCTCATATATACATTCAGAGCTATCTATTTCACTCTGCTTTACCTCACTCCATCAAGTTTGGTAAGTTATATTTTTATTTTCTTTTAGTTCAATAAATTGTATAATTTCTTTTTTCCTCCATAATTTTATTGATAAACAAATAGCAATGAAACAGTTTCAAATCAAACTGGTAGGACAGTTTCAATAATTAACACATTGCATACATTCTTCCTAGTGGTTAATTGCTGTACAAGATGCGGACATGATATCCTATTTACAAACACCATTAGAACAAATCATTCTATTCATTAAGAGAATGTAACTATATATCTATCCTAACCACTTTGAATACACAGATACAAAATGCACATTCATCTGTATCACCTTTTTTGGTTAAGTTCTGTTATTTGAATATTATAGGGGTGTAAACTCAGCAAAATATTCTAAAAGAATCTAGTAGCCCATAATAGTATTGGGTCTTCTGCTTGACTGGCAATGTCAGAAATTGTTGACTTGAGTCCCCTACAGCTCAGAATAACAGCATGGCTTTACTTCTTATATTTCATTTTTACACTTATTGTATAATTTCTTTTGAAATTTCTTTTTTGTCTCATGTGTTATCCAGGTGTGTTGTTTAATTTGTATGTATTTTGGGATTTTTCCAGATATTTCCTAGTTAAATTCAACTGCACTTTGAGAAAAGACCTGGTGTATGTTTTTTCTATTTTTAAATTTTAAAGTGTGCTTTATTGCCAACAATGTGCTTTATTTTGACAAATGTTCAGTATGAGATTGAGAAGGATGTGTTTTCTTCTCATGTTGGATGACACAGTCTAAAGATGTCAAATTATGTCCATCTGATTGATGGTGATGCTGAACTCAACTATGTTTTTAACCGATTTGCAGCTGGTTGGATGAGTGTTGAACTAGGAAAGGAGATTTATCTATTACTCTCAGAAGTTCTGTTGCCTTTTTGCTTCATACAGTTTGGGATGCTATGCTGTTGTTATATGCATAAAAATTAAAGATTGGTGTGTCTTTTCAGAGAATTTGCCCCTTTATCATGTAATTACACTTTCAAATATCACATCAAAGTATTTGGAATACCATAAAATAATAAAAAAAATTCTAATCATCAGTATGTGCATCACAGCTTTCATCTGTTTCAATATATAAAAGCATTCATAAGCATGTATAAGAACAGGCACTCATAGCAAATATATTGCTGTTTTGATTATTATGAATGCTACTAACTCAACTGAAAATAAGAGAAAAATTATTTTACCTCCCTTATTTCTACTTTGATGTTCTTCTTTAATGCAAATTTGTATCGAAGTTGAGTATGTCAATGGTTTTGAACAACAATTTTGAAGACCACATAACTCTATCTTAGTGTTTTTTTCCCTCTGGTTCTCAATACTTTGTCTTTCAGACAATGTCTTACTAGGAAGTTTAGGCTGGCCTTTAATTCATTATGCAGCCCAAGCTGGCCATGAACTCAAGTAGGTCCTCCTGCCTCAGCCTCCCAAGAGCTTGGATTCAGGCATGTGCCACCATACCTGGTTTCAGCGTTTTAAATATTTCACTTTATCCTCTTCTTGCTCACATTCTTTGAGGGGAAATCAAATGCAAATCTTATCTTTGTTCTTTTATAGGAAAAGTGTTTCTACTATGGCTATTTTCAGGACTTTTTTGTAATCTTTGATATTTTGTGTTCAAAAATTTTATGTCTAGTGGTACTTCTTGTGAACATTTGGAATTGATGGTTTTTTGTGGTTTGGTATATAGTATTAATATGGAGAAATTCTCAGGCACTATTGCTTTATCTAATTATTCTACTCCCTTCCCCCTTTTCCTTCTGCTATGTCCACTATACACATCTATGTATTTTGCAGTTGTTCCCCAGTCCTTGGATAGACTGTTCTTTTTAAAAACTGTTGCTCAAAGTTTGCAGACCAAAATTAGAGAAAAAGGAGGACCACTAGGAAAGCCAACATTTTGGCTCTAGCCTTCCAAGGTCAATTAAGACTCAGGGCATATGAGAAGTTGTACTGTAATGTCACGTAACTCAGTAGTGTTCCAAATTTTCTGATCAAGGAGATTATGGAGCCAAAGAGGAAAGTGATCGATGATGTAGAGTGTGCCTAAGGAGAGTCACATGGAGAGAAAATATTCTCTCAGGCTTTCACAGAGAGCACACTGGTCAAACAATGGCCATGACTCATCCACATGGCTGACACTGACAAAGGTTCTACAATCTGAGGTTCAGGATCTCAGGATACATCCTGAGGGGATTTCACTGACCTTATCAGACCCAAAAGCTATAACTCTTGTTGCATAGCTCCTGCTTTACTTTGGTCTTAACCATCCATCAGAAAAGTATAAAAATGAAATATAAGTAAAGCCATGCTGTTATGTTGAGCTGTAGGGGACTCAGGTCAACAATTTCTGACATTGCCAGTGAAGCGGAAAACCCAATACTATTATGGGCTACTGGATAGAATATTTTGCTGCATTTATACACCTATATTATTCAAATAACGGAACTTAACAAAAAAGGGGATACAGATGAATGTGCATTTTGTATCTGTGTATTCAAAGTGGTTAGGATAGATATATAGTTACATACTCTTAATGAATAGAGGGATTTGTTCTAATGGTGTTTGTAAATGGGATATCATGTCTGCATCTTGTACAGCAATTAACCACTAGGAAGAATGTATGCAATGTGTTAATTGTTGAAACTGTCTTACCAATTTGGTTTGAAACTGTCTCATTGCTATTTGTTTCTCAATAAAATTATGGAAAAAAAAAGAACCAACACCAATTGACAAACAATAAAAAAAAAGTTGTTTACTTTCTTTTCTACATTCAGTTTCTATTTGTATGCATAAAAAGTCATATTCTGTTTTTAGCTGTGTCTCCTATGCTAAAAAATCACAGCAAAGGCATTCCCCATTTCTTTTCAGTGCTTTTCACCCCTAACATTTTTGCTTGGTATTTGCTTGGACTGCATCTCTTTGCTTACAATGCCCATCTCTTCTTGTGAACTGTCTACCATGCCCATTAGAACTCACATCACACTAATCACAGTTACTTTAAATGCCAAGCTGACAGTGCCAATGTCCTTGCTGTGTCCTCCTCCTACTAATGTATGCTCCTTCTCTTAGCTCCGTTTCTCCTTGCTGAAACAAAGTGATGAGCCCCGAAGTTAAAGGGGGAAGGCGTTATTTGGCTTGCAGTTTGTAGAAGTCTGAAACCAGATGGCTCCAAGGCAGGGGGCACATGGCAGAGCGCACTGCAGAGGAGGACAGTTCATGCTGGCCACAGGTGGCAAAGCAAGCAGCGGGGAGACAGGAATCTTTCTGTGCCTCAGATTGTATGCAAGCTTCCTGGTCTATGGTGGGTGTAGCATTCACACCTTTAATCCCAGCCAGAACTATGCCACACCTGACTGATTTACTGACCACACACCCTTAATCCCAGGATCACACAATCTCAGTTCAGCTACCTCTAAGCCCCCACCCCCATGATTGCATGAGGCTTTGGGCAACATCCCAGACATAAGACAAACATTCATCTACCAGCATTTTTTGTAAGTTGGTATGCCACGTCGTTTTTTCTTGACTGTTGGACATGGTGTATCAGACAAAGAAAACTTCTGTAAACAGATCTTTAGTAATGTAGTGGTGAAGTAAGGGATGAGAAGAAGGATTCTCCTCTCCTATAATTAGGCCTTGAATCTCTGTGTGAACCTAGACCTCTGAATAGTGAGTTTCATAAGTGTTCTGAATTTTGCTACATTTAGCTGGCATGTAATGATTAGAGTTGGCTTCAGGTGGCTATATTTCTTGTTTGTGTATGTGGCTTGCTTTTTGTTTTATGAGACAGGGTCTTGTTATGTCATTTGGGTTGGCTGTGAACTTGTAGCAATTCTCCTGGAGTACTGCTACTCCAGGAGTGGGCCATGATGCTTGGCGCTGGATGGGTATATTTATTTATTTATTTATTTATTTTTATTTGTGTGTGTGTGTGTGTGTGTGTGTGTGTGTGTGTGTGTGGCCAGCTCAATCCACCAGGGGGAGGGGCTGGCTAGCATGTGGTGCTGGGGGATTGAACCACGGTCCCTGTGCTTTTGCTAAGCTTGTTCTAAGTAGGTGCTTTAGACCACTGAGCCATCTCACCAGCCCCGGATGGGTATATTTATTTCTCCTGTGTGGACGGACATCTACAGCTGATTGGATTTAGGCATATTATTCCACCAGGTCAGTTAGGTTCTGATAAAACTCTAGCAGCTTAAGATCTAGTTTCTCTCCTAGGCATGCTTGTTGAAAAGAAGAGAACAATCCAGGTCATTTAAAGATTGTTTCTTTCTCCTCTTGCTGGACACAGGAGGAAATTTTTCTCAAATATTTACAGTCCAGATTCTGGAGATAAATTTCATAATACTGAAGGATGTCATATGACTGGCTTTCTCTGGGATTTTAATCTCTCAGACTTGTCTGCACTGATTCTCTAGCAATCTGTCAATAAATGTCCACATCTTCTTATTGCATTCCTGGTTCCTGACATAGTTGCCATAGTGAGCCTTAGAAAGCCACAGCTCCTTTCACTCACTTGTCCATCACTGTTGTTCAGGACAGCAGTTCTGTCCTTCCCTTTTTTATAGAACTGAGAAGAATCATTGGTTTTTTAGTTCCTTAACCTTTTTATTTGTTAAACTGCTGAGACAACTTCCAAGCTCTTAGTGTGTGTAACTGGATATCACTTACTATGTTTGTGTGTCCCTATATGCCAGTTACTGTTTTCAAAGCATATCTGTGGCACCCACTGACTCTAATCATAGTGTTCAACTGAATTTGAGTTGTGGCCCTATCAGTGTTTCAATTCACTGAGTTCGCAGTAAGTCACCTGCAGTCATGCAATTTCAATTTTCTGTTTTCACAATAAAAAGGAGTTTCCTACACAAAATTCATGAATGCTTGTCTTAGTTACTCCTCTCTTGTTGCTGGGATAAATACCAGACACTCAAAATTGAAGGAGGAAAGCTTTATTTAGCTCACAGTTACTGGAGATTTCATAGTTTAAAACAGGCTGAATTACGTAGTAAGACCTCAGAGGGTACCGCCGTGTCCAGGATGACATTCTCCATACCTCCAAGGGAGGTCACTAGCCTGGGGAGCAGCAGGTGTTGTTAATTTAATGGTTTGCACCTCTCTGGCCCCACCCCTTGAACGCCCCCATGGTCTTCTGGCCATGTTCCTCAAGTCACTCACTGCTCCTCCAGCTGCGTCTGCCCCATGACCAACATGAGGCTTTGGGGAGACAACTAGACACAAACCATACCATTCTGCCCCTGAACCCCTAAAGTCTCATGCACATCCCTTTGTCCAAAAGGCATTCGAGTTCATCTCTAAAAGTTGTTCAAGTCCCAACAGTTTCAGCATTGCTGAAAAGTCCTAGTCCTAATTCTCCTCCAAAATCCAAGGCAAACTCTCGACTTAAGCCCCTGTACAAATGAAAACTTAAATACACCCAACATTCAAAGGCACAAGATAAACATTGCCATTCCAAAAGGTATACACAGGAGGATACAAACCATTGGGACCAAGGCAAGTCCAAAATCCAGAGGGGCAAACATTAAGTCCTGTAATTCCCTGTGGAACATCCAAAGCAACCTACAACAAGTTGTGAGCTCCAAATGCCTTACATGGCTTCCCCCCTACAGCACTTCTGCTGGTAGCTCCTTATCTTCTCTCTTAGGCATGTTTTGCTCCCATTTTACAGCTTTCCATAGACTACTCACATTCCTGGCTTTTTCACACTTCTGGGGTTTCCACCGAATAGGCATCTCACTCACAGCTTTACACATTGCCCTCTCAGGGTTACAGTGCCTGGCCTCCTAGGCCTTCTGAAATATAGGTGGAAGCCTTCTTAACATTAGAATTCCTGTACTCTTCATGTGCCTAAAACCAAAGCCATGTGGATCATGTCAAGGGCTGCTGCCAGCTGGAGCAGTAGTCAGGCTTCCTTTTCTTTTGGCTGTAGGGGTTGAATGCCTGGATTTCTAGGCACTGTCACCCTGATTCTGAGAAACATACTCTCTATGTCAGCACCATTCTGTAATCTGTTGTGGTCACTATCTCCATTCTGAGACCTGGTGTGGCTGCCACGTCCATTCTGGAATGTGGGGCTCTGCGGCTTTCTCCTAAAAGCAAAGTCCCTCACTTTGCAATTCTGAGGCTGTAAAGGACAAGAACCTGCCACCTCCTGTGATGCCCTCAGGACATCTGTTTTATTCTCCTGTCCCTTCTCAGCAATGGAGATCCTCTCAGCTCTATTTTCACAGTCCACAGCCTTCCTGGCACTTCCTTTCTGGCTAATCTCACAACATTTTAAATCATCCTTTTGGGCTCTTTGCTCTTGATTCTTGACATAAATCTGACTAAGGGCCCCAACAAAAAACCATGCCACTGCCTCAATATTTGACTGCTTTGAGATTTCCTTTGAAATATTAATCAGTCCTCCATGTTTAATAGCAGTTTCAGGCAAAGTCTCTGGACATGGGTAAAATTCAAACAAACTTTCTGCCAAGCCAAAACACAAATGATCTGGAGTCCAACAATCAATGCAGTCTTTCTTGCCAGCAGAAACCTCCACAGCCTGGTCAGGCTTTCTGTCAGTCTTCTGACCTGAGCTCTCACCAGAATCTTCCCTACAGAACAGCCAAAGCTGTCCCGGCACTTCTTTTGTAGGCCACATCTCCAAACCTTTCCTATCTCTTCCCATAAGTCATTCCCAAAAGCCTGTGATCCACATGGTCAGGTTTAGCCTCAGCAACAACTTCATTTCTCTGGTACCAAATTCTGTCTTAGTTACTCTTCTCTCCTTGCTGGGACAAATACTCAACTCTCAAAATGAAGGAAGTAAAGGTTTATGTAGCACACAGTTACCGGAGGTTTCACAATTTAAAGCAGCTTGAATTACGTAGCAAGAGCTTAAAGCCTTATTTGCTCAGGAGAAAGAGTCAGTGCCTCTGTCTTCCCCAAACTTCTCCTTCCTGCCCGAGGTGACCTCAATTGCAGACATGACCACCCCATGCTACAGGGTCTGGAGGAGAGGTTAGGGCGATGCCATGTCCAGGATCACCTTCTCCACACCTCAAAGGAGGCCGCTGGCCTGGGGGTCAGCACGTGCTGTCAGTTTAATGGTTCCTACCTTTCTGGCTCCACCCCTGGAGCTCTACCCTGGTCCTCTGGTTCCACCTCTCAAGCCACTCCCTGCTCCTCCAGCCACGTTTGCTGCACAACCTATATGAGGCTTTGGAGGAACAACTAGACACAAACCATAACAATGCTATTTTCTTTTTTTGCTATTTAAAATAAAATAATGACAAGTCCCCTATATTTATAAGGTTAACTCAGGCATGGAGCTTTTCAAATGATACATAAATGAATTAATTAAAATGCATCATAGTACAGCTACATTCCCAATTTGAACTTTTCTACAGAAAGACTATAACAAATACTCACTTTATTAAACTGCTTTATTTTAAAATATAATATAATATGTTTTTATATGTTGGGAAAAATCAGTGAAAAATCTAAAAGTTATTACACACAAGATGCACAATATTAAATAGTGCCAGCACTTCTTAAATATCACACATATTGCACATGATTTGTGAAGGTTATAGAAATATTTTCTGTAAAGATTTTAAACTTCCAAATGCAAATTTTATACAAACACTTTTATTGAATGTGATGTATCTCTTTTGTCATTATTAACTATCATAATAAGTTATTGCCCACTTGCTTTGATAGTCCTTAATTGTGGCAGGATATCTTGTGCACTAAATGGTAAGCCCCTGAAAGATGGTCTATGTCTTCTACCTCAGCCTAGCCCTGTGGGCTAGGATTTTCTGTGTTATGCACCAATGCTGCAGACACAGAGTAGGGACTTAGACAGCTCTTGTGAAATGGACATGTTTCCACACTTGAATTCCCACGCTTCCACCTCTATCTGGGCTGGCTGTTCGGCCAGTGATGCACATTTTGGTACAAGCAAAAGGAAAAAAAAAAATAACATGCTCCTGGCTTCAGGATAAGAATAAATGACACTAACTTTCATTTCATCAGTACATACTGATAAACAATTTCCTTCCTTTAATATGCTGTGGGTACCTGGAAATCAACAAACTATTACCCACATTTTACAAACATCTTTACAGATTCATCTCTAATACAAGTTTTGGTTCAAAATGTTTCTTCTCATAAGCTTCTCAAAGTGATTTGCACCAGAAATAATGACAAGACCTTTTTCAAAGTGATTGGAGCCTTTCCGGTATAAACTTTATACAGCATAATGAATGTGTTGGCATTTGTTCCTTATTAGCATACTATAAAAATAAAACACAGTGTATAAGAAATCCCTGTTAAATTCATATTACCTGCTAAAAGAAGATTCTCAGAAGGCAATATAATCTAATTAAAATCAAGAAGTGCTTCACAATCCATAATCATAAATGTATGTACTATACTTCTAAGGTATTACATATGCACTAATATTCACCATGCATGCAAAGTATATGTACTTCATTAAGGATTCTGAGGGAAAATCATTTCTCAATTTCTTTGGTCTCATTAGTCATTGTATTATTTTTTTTTCTCATGTGGATATAAGTTATTTCAAATGCTGGCTATGATCAATACATATCCAGTTCAAATCTAAAGAAAACTCAGAAAAAAATTATCAAAATTTAAAACTTTTCATAGTAACATATTAAAAACTTGAAAATAAAAAAATATTTTTTCTCTTATACATGCTTTTTCTTTATTATTCTTATTTTCCATCTGTCTTGTGAATGCCCAGTATTGAAATCAACACTACTTTTAAGGAACAAGGAAGGGTTTTTTTTGTAATTTTTTTTCTCATTTCCCCCACACATGATCTTTGAAACTTTCAAAACAAAGAGCCAAAAATTTTCAAAATGAAGTAATGGTTTAGCTGGAGTTTTAGATCTCTAAGAGCGGATCATACTTTTTTTTCTTTTTTTAAAAAATGCATTTAGTACAGGATCTCCAGGGTCTCATTACACAGACTGGAGAGATTTTCCTGTTTTCAGCCTCCCAAGTGCTGGGATTACAGGCATGTGCCATCACACCCTGTCTCAATTGCCTTTTCAGTGACTCCTGGGTCAGGGCTGGCTCTGGGGCGATCAAAGTGTGGTCCCTGTATCTACCTAGGAAGGCCCTTTAATCAGCTGAGCTATCTGGCCAGCTCTAGATCATATATTTCTTATTTAATGTAAGATTTTATAATTTGAAGATGTGTTCAAAAATAAATTTATAGGCATATGTACTTTAATAATTATAACATAAAGGTGTGCACAATTTAGAATTAGAAAAATACATAATAAGCTATATATTATAATCAACAGCTTCCTTTTTTA